>NC_061116.1:115876387-115909281 GCF_002878395.1 Capsicum annuum | reverse complement strand
GGTGTTGGCATGCATAATCAGCAGCATAAAATCCTTCATGTCAAAATAAATGGAACAAAATATTAATCCTTTGTTTTCTACTTACTAATCAGTAAGCCATAGCACTATCGTCACAATTAAATTATTTCCAAGAGTACATTGGGAAGCTGAAGGTATTAGTTGGGGAAAAAGCAGCCAACTATATATTAAACAATAGCTTATTCATAGTGGCTACTGGTTCAGTGGATTTTGCGGGGCTAAACTGGTGCTACTTCTCAGATATAATTCGGTAGAAGATGCACGATGTAGACTCATATACCGATCTTCTAGCAGCCCATGCTTCCAACTTTGTCCAAGTTTTGTTTATTTTATTATGACTTCTCAATGCAATGTTGACCCTTAAATTGCATGGCTCGATGTTGATTTTTTGGTGGAATAGGCTTTTAAAACTTCGTTCCAATTGAGTGAGTGATTATATTCGACGATAATTTTAGTAGTTCGGTTAATTAACTATTTGAATTTTCACCTAGTTAGTGGGGGTTTTGGGATGTAGGTAACAAAAGAGTTTTAAAATGAGGTGTAGGTAACAGAAGTCTTAATAATTGAGTGGATGTGACAATTACTTTATTATGAATTAAGAAAGTTGGGTAAGTTTGAGAATAGCCCAGAAGTTTTTAAATTTATACTTGGATCCAAACGTTTACCTAATATAATGAAAAACGGAGGGAAAAAAGTGTCTTTCTCTCTCTTCTCATCCATTGTTGTTTTCTCTCTCTTAGCGATGTTTGTTGTTCATTGTTGCTACTATTTTATTCATCATCTTCTGCTTCATTATCATCATTTTCTACTTCATTATCATCTTCATCTTCTTCTTGTTGACTATTGTTGTTGTTGTTGTTGTTACCACTACTGTTGCTATTTGACCAATTTTGTACGTCAAATTTTATTTCATACATCACTTTCCACTTTGGCATTACTTAATAGGAGACTTTGGTAAGTCAAATTATGATTTTTAGTTGAATTTCTCATCTGGGTAACTGCTATTATGCTGTTTTTTCAACAATAGATAGCACGCGAACATGAATGCAACATAAGAGTCATCTGTTTAAATAGATATATTTCAATGGAAGACTCATATGTTGGATTCATGTTTATGGATCTATAGTGCCATAAAATGAATCGAACAAAAGAGTCATATGTTGCCACATATGACCTATCTATTACAACAGATTAGTTATCTGGTGCAACATTATAAATATCTGTTGCAATAGATTAGTAACCCATTGCAACAGAACTTGAACTCGATTCTAACAGACGTGTTGTCTGTTGCAATAGGGTAAATATATATTGCACAGATTATTAACCTGTTGCAATAGAACCTGAACTCAATTCCAACAGACGGTAAATATCTATTGCAACACATTAGTAACCTATTGCGATAGAACCTGGCCTTAATTCCAACAGATCATAGTCTGTTACAGCAGGTAAGTCATCTATCATAATAGGTGAATTATCTGTTGCAATATGTCACTCATCTATTTAAATCTGCTTCAAAGATGCCTTATTACTGCAACATATATCCCAACAGGTGCTTTATTTGTTGCAACAGATATATAGTCTGTTGCAACATATGATTCACCTATTACAACAGATGACTGATCTAGTGAAATCAGCTTTAGGAGCATAACATGAATCCCAATAGGTAAGTAATCTGTTGCGACTGATTACACATCTGTTGGGATTTATTTAGGGCACGATGAAATTACTATTAGCTTTTTTTTAACAAATGACTTTATTTAGGTACCACTAATAGAGGGATCAATAACAATAGGGGTGGATTGTCATGGTCAATGAATCAAGAAGAGCAATTGATATGTATGGCATTGGAAGAAGGGTGAAATACTAGAGACGATAGCTATGATACTCCAAACTGATATTCTGTATGATGATTTTGTGAACTTAATCATCAGTTGTTGTGGACTGGATTGTCAACTGGAAGAACTCGTCATCAGTTACATGCACAACTCCTTTAAAAATAAGAGGGCACTTCTTTTCAAGATAACCGATCAGGTTTAGTTGCATGCTTATCTTAGTGATTCATCCAGACCGGTGTTAAAGGTGTACGTGGTTGAAAAGACAATAGAGGATGAGAACCAGAACGTAAAAGAAGAACAACAAAAAGACATCTTTGATGATAGGTTGGATAATCTAGACATGAATATTCCAGATGATGACAAACACCTATGCCCATTGATGCGACTAATACGGTGGCCAGTTCTTCTCGATCGACACTGTCTGGCAATCTTCAAGAAGACAGGACCGACTTTTTTAAAGAAATTTCATTTAAGGACAAGAATGAACTATCTACCACTTTATTTATTTCTTGCTTGAAAAAGATTACAGAATAAAGAAGATGATTAATTTGAGCAGTGTCTTTAGCTACAAATATGCTAATCTGAACTGCAAGTTGTGGTTGAGAAAGGTGAAGTACATAAATTCTGACATATTCGTTATTCATAAACATGAAAAGTATCATAAACCAACCTTGATACTGGTTTGATTTCTTTAAATAGTTGCTTCATCTGTACAAAAGGGTAACACAAAATTAAGTGAATCAACAGATGACCAATATGATGCAACAAATTACCCATCGGTTCAATCGATGAGGCATCTATTGCAATATATGGATGACATGCTGCAACAGATGGATCACCTCTTGAAATAAATCAAACTAGCCTTGCTACTGGTTTGCTTTTTTCAATTACTCCTTCTGGTCCAACAACTGATTTATTAGTAGTACCAATTGAAGAAACTGTTGCAACACCACCACCAACAACATCAATAACGAAGAAACAACAACATATATTCCAACACCATCAATAACACAAACATCATATGTTCCAAAACGACCACCAGCCCTAACAACAACACCACCAAAGTAACAAACAAAAGACATAAAAAAACTATACTGACAATAAGTCATTTTAAGTTCTCCCAACAAATGACTTTTTTCACATATTTTAATAAAAACAATGGTTCGTTCATTCAAGACTTAAAAGTCAGCTTTCCTTCAATTTTTTAATAAATAGGAAACTGGTAATGGGTAAATCATTACTAGAAATAGATGTAAATATCTAATTTAATTGACATACAAAGAAGAAGATGAGATGAAAAGAGTAATAGTGAACCATACCTACAATATCAAAAAGCAAAGGGATCAAAACATCCAGTTCAGTTGAGCAACGATATTGATCGATTGAGATCCAAAAGGTCTTTATCCAAAAAAAGAGAGAGAAAAAAAAACAAAAGGAAAGAAAGAGAATTGAGAATAAAGAAGAGAGATAGATGAGTTGAATATTATGTTACGGCTGTAAGGGAGAGTATTCTAGATATGGATTTTAAATATTCATTAATAACTTTTGAGGGGCACGAGGAGACAGTGACATTGAAAAGACCAGATAAGACTACTCACTCGAGATATTTTTTACTACCTTAGTATTTTATCTTTTTTATCTCAGACAGAAAATACCTAAATTTTTTTAAAAAAGGATCTTAAAACATCTATGTGCAATAGATGACAATTTCTTTTGGAAAATTTTCAAAGCTCGGTCATCCGTCGCAATAGATGGCATCACCTTTTTGATAATTTACAACAGAAGAGAATATGTTGCAGTAGATAACTTAATCTATTTGATAAAATCCAACAGAAAAGACATCTGTTGCAACAGATTGAACATTTGTTTTTATGTGATTTCAATTGAATACATATGCTCAACTAATACCTTGATTGAATAATCAAGTTATAGAGGTGAGTTCTCATAGGTTCAACTACAACTTTAATTGAGTCTTTTAGCAATTCATGATGAGATGATATTGTGTTCCTCCCGACCAGAGTCATCGATCGATCACTCTGAGCTAAACTAATTCTTATTACCTCATATGTTCAACTAATATCTTAATTGATTAATCTAGGACTAGGGGTGAGTTTTCATAGGGTCAACTACAACATATGGTAGAGCCTATTTGATAGTGTACAACAGATGGGTAATATATTACGACATATGACTTAATCCATTTGATAATTTACAACAGATGGTAATTTGTCGCAATAGATGACTTAATCTGTTTGATAATTTATAAAAGATGTGTAATCTGTTGTAATAAATGACTTAATCTATTTGATAATTTACAACAAATGGTTAATCTGTTGAAAAAGGTTGAACATTTGTTTTTATACAATTTTAATTGATTTCATATATTCAACTAATACCTTAATTGATTAATCTAGGACTAGGGGTGAGTTCTTATAGGATCAACTACAACTTCAATTAAGTCATTTGGCAATTACATGATAAGATGGTATTGTGTTCCTCCCGACTAGAGTCATCGATCGATTACTCTTAGCTAAACAATTTCTTATAACATCATATGTTCAACTAATACCTTAATTGATTAATCAAGTACTAGGGGTCAATTCTTATAGGGTAAACTACAACTTCAATTGAGTTTTTGGAAATTCACAATAAGACAGTATTGCGTTCCTCCTGACCAAAGTCATCGATCGATCACTTTGAGCTGAACCAATTATTATTACCTTATATATTATTTTAATATCATAACTTATTAATCTAGGACTAGGGGTAAGTTCTAATAGGGTCAACTACTACTTCAATTGAGTGTTTTGGTAGTTCCATGATGAGAAGGTATTGCGTTCCTCCTCACTAGAATCTTGATCGATCACTCTAAGCTGAATCGATTCTTATTACCTCATATATTAAACTAATACCTTAATTGATTAATCTAGGACTAGGGGTGACTTCTCATAGGATTAACAACAACTTTAATTGAGTCTTTTGGCAATTACATAATAAGATGATATTATGTTCCTCTCGACCAGAGTCATCGATCGATCACTCTGAGCTAAACTAATTTTTATTACCTCATATGTAAGACTAATACCTTAATTGATTAATCTAGGACTAGGGGGGATTTCTTTAATTGAGTCATTTGAAAATTGTATGATGAGATGATGTTGTGTTCCTCCCGACCAGAGTTGTCGATCGATCACTCTGAGCTGCACCAATTCTTATTACCTCATACGTTAGACTAATACCTTAATTTATTAATCTAGGACTAGGGGTGAGTTCTCATAGGGTCAACTACAACAGATGGCAGCGGCTATTTATAATTTATAATAGATGGGCAATCTATTGCAACATATTACTTAATCCATTTGACAATTTACAACAGTTGGGTACTTTGTCAAAATAGATGACTTAATTTGTTTGATAATTTACAATAGATGCATAATGTATTGGCACAAATAACTTAATCTGTTTGATAATTTATAACAGATGGTTAATCTATTGCAACAGGTTGAACATTTATTTTTATACAATTTCAATTGATTTCATATGTTAGACTAATACCTTAATTTATTAATCTAGAAATAGGGATGAGTTCTCATAGGGTTAATTAAAACTTTAATTGAGTCCTTTGGAAATTGCATGATGAGATGGTATTGCATTCCTCCTGACCAGAGTCTTTGATCGATCATTCTAAACTAAACTAATTATTATTACCTCATATGTTCAACTAAAACCTTAATTGATTAATCTAGGACTAGGGGTGAGTTCTCATAGGGTCAACTACAACAGATGTCAGCGCCTATTTGATAATTTACAACAGATGGGTAATCCGTTGTAACAGATGACTTAATCTATTAGATAATTTATAATAAATAGGTAATATGTCTGTAAGACTTCACAAAATCCTAAGCTCAACTCAGTCTTTTAAGCTTGCTAAGGGGTTCCAAACTTAAAATTCTAGCTAAGTATTTAAACTTGATATTATTTTGGCCTTCGTAAGTTGGAAACTCTATTTCACAACTCTTACAACCTTAATGTATCAATCCTTAGGTGAAATCATGATCAGGAATGTCAGTAGGTGTTTCCAGACAAGTTTTTGATTTTTCAGACCTCATTTTGAACATGTTCGAGTGACCAAAATAGTGAGTCGATGCGATCTCAATGCATCACGCCATCCCTCGTGTCGATAAATAATTTTTTCCTTAGCTCAGTGCAAATTCCAGTGAATCAATGCGGACTCGATGCAACACGTTAGCCATTGTGTCGATGCCAACTATGTGGTACAACGGTCTGTGCATCGACAATTCAGTTTTCAGTCATTAAAAGTTGCATCCTTAGGGGTATTAAGGTTTTTGTCCCACACGTATCAACCCCGAAATATGAGATTAATCCCCTTTAGAGGCTAAATCCTTTCACTATTCTCAAACTTCTAAAGAACAAAAACCCTAGGTGATCTTAGTTCAAAAGCCAAAGCTCAATATTTCACCATTGTTCTTAAAGAATTTAGCAACCAAGGTATGTGAAGTGTTCATCCAAGGGTTCCTTCCACCGTTGGAGTCCAAGAAACTCTTTTAAACTTCAAGTATCTTGATTTTATGCTTTCCATGATTTGAAATAAAGTGTATTCATGATTATTGCTATAGTTGGGTTTCTATTTCATGATTTATTACAAGATTGATGCAGAATTATTTGATATGTGTGAATTCATGTTGAAACCCATGGAATTATAATTTGGAAATTGAATCATGATGCCCACATGTTGTTTAGTATTATGTGCATATACTATGCCATCCAAGTGTTTGATGAATTGCTCATGTGAATGTAATAATAAGATTATATCCTAGTAGTATGTATACTATTTTATGCCATTCAAGTGTTTGATAAAATGACTCTATAGATGCATTATGAATAATTATGCACTTTTATGCTATGGAAGATCATGCGAAGCTTTATTTTCTATGCTATCGAGTCCTGGGGGTATTTATACCCAATAATTTAGCTGTTTACCTAGAGTCAGTGTCAGTTATCGAATAATCTCAGCCATGCCATGATTAGCAGTACTCTCAATTAGTTACAGGGCTCAGAAGAACTCAGCAGACTCAGTATTAGTCCTGTCTATTTCAGTATTCATTTTAGGCCTCAGTAAACTCAGTCAGCTAAGAAAATTTAGTAGTATTCCATCAGTCAACGGAAGTTAGTAAAATTAGTAATAGTTTACTGAAGTGTAGTATGAACTAGGAAATTAGTTCAGTGTCTATTCATTTGGGAGTAGGATTTAGCACCGAGCAAATCTAGGAATGGGGACATTCCTTCCAGTAGAGGGTTTGACCCTTAGTAGCAATCCATGTATTACAAAACTACCTAGCCAGTGTAGGTTGAGATATCTCCTTGACAAATTAGGGTTCATACATCTCACACAAGTTTTACTGACAGCGAGGGTTGACGAAAGCGCTTCCTATTAGAGAGGGTTAACTCACAGCTTATCTTTACCCATGGTACTGTAATACCTCGAGACTCTAACCAATAGTGCAACCATGACTCAAGCTCATGAGAAGTAAATTATAGTGCTTTGGTTTTTTCTGATCAAGGGTGATGTATATTAAGGCCTCAAAGATGTCCTAGCCATTAGGTGAATCAAAACATTCCTTACCGATTGAATTCTTGGGAAGGATATTGCCATATTCAACTTCAAATGAATATATCTCTCATTATACTTTGAATTATTGAGATCATAACCTACTAAAATATAGATAATTGAATTATCTTTCCAACGATATAAATTTCACCCAAATCTAGTATCGAAGCAAAGAGTTATGCCCATTTTACTCCAGCAAGTCAGGCTGGAAAACTGAGTGACGATATTTTGTGATAAACTGTCACAAGTGTGACAACATGTCACCAATGTCGTTAGCCTTAGGCAGATTTTCACCCCCAGTGATGATATTTTGTGATAAGTTGTCACAAGTGTGATGACTTCTCACCAATGTCGTCAACCTTAAGCAGAAAATCATAAAATCCACCCTTTTGTGATGACATTTCGTGATGACTTGTCACGAATGTCGTTAGCTATTTTTTTCAGCAATTAAAGGACATTTTTGCAAGGGTATTTTGGCTTTTTCTCATCTTTTGGAGGCCCCTATATATATTATAATCCCCATCTAAATCCTAATTTCTTCATTCTCTCTTCCAATTCCCTTAGAAATATATCTAGGGTTTCTATTTAAGGACATTAATCTTCTAAAAATCATCCATAAATCTTCAAGATTTCTTCAAGAATCAAGTTCCTTATAGTGTGGGCTTCGAGAATCATTTATTACAAGTGCGGATAGAGTCTCAAGCACTAGAATTCATCCAATTTTAGAGATTAAGATATGTGGGGTTTTGAACAAGAGCAATTCTTTCATTCTTGTGTCCAAAGCTTTGATTTCTATCATGGATTTATACCCAAATTACTTCATCATGAGATTATGAGAACACCAAATGGAATCCAAAATTGAACCTATTACGAGGTCCCTCAAAAGATAAGGAATATGTGCTCAAAAGTTGAGCACAAATGGAACACCAATTGGATCCAAATCAACCCTTAAAGCTTAGGAATTCAAAGTCCTAATTTCTAAGAATTTATCAACAATTGAAGGAGTCTTACCATGAAATCAAAGGGAAATCACGAAATAATGGATAACCAAGCTCCCCAAATCATCTACAAGCTTTAATACCACTTTATCTCATAATTTAGGATTTTATCTCTCAAAAGAATGGATGAAGAATGAGTAAAATTGGGAAAAGAGGTCTTTTTATACCCAGACCAGGCATTCAGGTTTTGCTATCGCGACCCACAGATCACGATAGCAACATATCGGCTTGCACACGGGAACAGTGATCGCAACCTCAGCCTCGCAATTATAGAATTAGCCTACCAAGGGTATCTCTTTCATGACACCTTTGCTTGCGTTCGCGATGACACTAGATTTTTTGATTCACTAGATTTTCTAAGTTCAGAATAGACTTCGATCAGGGGTTCAGGATTTGTTAGGAACCCCATACGCACAAACAAACTATGCAACCATACAAAAATCAACATTCTAGACTCAATGAAACCATCAAAACTTTCATCTAAGGTTGTTTGGAATAAATGTGGGGCCCATACCTATAGTTTTATTTTTCACATAATCCGCCCAATAGCCTAAAATGAGTCTGGAGGCCTCGGTACCTGAACCAAAGGTTATCCTAGCCTAAAATCAATATTCCAGAGCTGATGGGGCTGTTGGAATTCTCATCCATGGTCATCTTCTAGGAGTTTTTGTTTGAGATCAAATCCTAAATAATGAAACCTCCAAAATAGGGAAATTAGCCTAAAATCCAAATTAACTGTCTGAACATCGAACCGAGAGGTTTGGCAAGTCATAAATGACTTGTAGCCATAATGGGGAGGCTCAACATAACCGAAATCCATGCAAATCAAGGAAATGACCTGGAGGGTCATTATATTATTCACTACTAATAGGACTTTCGTCCGCGAAAATTAATGGATAGAAAGATCTCAAAAGCCCAAAAGGATAAGGTACTGTGCATGCTCTGAGCATGACTACCCAGATAACCTCTACAAAGAGAGAAAATTTCTAAGAGATTTTTCCATAGGTATTCCTTTTTAAACCAGCTCTCTTACTTTACTTCCAAATAGCCAAAACTCAATATCAACCAGTAACTGGCCTTCAACTATTGCAAAAAAGGCTTATGCATGCAAATCCAAACCACAACATACTGATACCACACTGATATTAGCACAATCCAACAAAGGCTCATTGCAACCAAAGGGAAACCAAGTCATGAGTCATACAACCGACCCTAAATCTAAATATAACCTTTCCTTACCATTCCACACCTTCTATCCACTACAAACTAGGAGAAAAATTACTTGAGTCTTATCCAAGCAATCCAATGACAAAAAAACTCAACAAACTGAGGTTAGACTACTGAAAGTCCATATGACAAACATAAGAATAAGCTGATAAAGCACTATCTAGACATACAAATGGAGGTAATCAAGGGATGCAATCTATGCCAATACTATAACTAGTTCGGATAATAATCAAAACTGGAATCAAAAAGTTCAAGGCATAACTACTCATCACTAAACAATCCTCTCCAAGATGTCCCATCAATAGTAAATAAACCTATCCTGAACCCAACTCAATTATACTACTCCCACTAGGTATATCATTCTGAATTCTTAAAGAAAACTGAAGCCCGGATGTTAAAGATAAAGGAACCAATGTCGTGTCCATAGACTATTATCTGATCACCTATCACCACAATCCATCCAAACTCAAGAAGACCAAAAAGGTAACCACGAAGTGGGCTCAACCAACCTACTAAACTCAAGCTTTGCAACTCCAAGCTGAAATCTTAACACCAAGGATGAATCACTCAATCTCAACTACCCAAACCAAACCTGAAGACGGGTAGGCACTCACAGTCCAACTCTATCATAATTTCCAAATCACCACTCCAAGGTGTCAAATCCAAATTGAGCCAACAAATCCAAACTAAAGTCAAATACTCACATCAACCACATCATCTGAAATCAGACACATTTGTACTAAATTATGTCGAGCCAAAATTGAAAAATAGCTAGAGAATAAAACCATAAGAAAAATCACCGACTGAAATCACAAGGAATCAACTTCATATCCACTAGAGGCATAAACTATCAAAACATTCTCAAGAACTCCCAAGGCTACAAACCACACTAGTAAGGGAAAAAACTCTAGCAACTCATAGAAATGCAACTTTAGCCAAAAACTAATCATTTTGGCACACCATCTCGGCCAAGAATAACCATAGGCACATATCACAAAGATGAAGCACTTTACCAAGCCTCATTAGGATGAATAAACTCTGAAACAAGGATTTCCTAATCCACCCAAGTAGGACAATCATAACTTAAACAAGCCAAGAATCATCTCACTGAGGAATAAAATACCAATATCGACATCAATGTCAAGGTCAAGACCGCTATCGAGAAAAGAATCTAGTAATGCAAGATAAAGAATTTCCAATTTATCCACTCACGAAGCGATCATAGAAAAGACCACCTACCTCAACACTCTAACTATCTAACTCTACTTTAGACAAAAACCCTATCACAATAAGAAAAGAGCATCTAACTTCCACACTAATACCAAGAGCAAATCATCTTTAGGAAATGATTCCAACAAATTTAAGAGATAAATTCAGATATCTTAATATCAATATCAAAACCACTATCGAGCAATGAAATAGCCACAAGCAAAGAACGGGTCCAAAACTTATTAGTCTCAAATATGGGATACATAGAGAAGGATATCTAATGCAAAAACCTTCGTAGCCCAGGAGACAAGTCTAAGAATCCCAAATACAAGAATGGTTAATATAACTAAATTGCCTACTCTAGAATCATAATAGAACCATAGAAGGTCAATATACCTTCAACACCATACCCATTCCCGATAAATCTAGCATAGCTAACTAAGAGAAAGATGACCAACCTCACCTCAATATAGAAAATAAATCACCAAATTGGGCTATAGCTGCGCGACCCAATGAATAAGAACAACACAGAAGGGGAATTTCTAACTAGATGCTATAAGTCTAGCCATTTACTAAGAGATGATTAATTACATAAAATAATAACAGCAATAATAGCAATAATATAAACACCAATATAATGAATATGTAGTACCAAAATAAACATCAATAGAAAATACCACTAAAGGGCTATAATAAGCTAATAGGCCAAGGTAAATGGGACTCAAACCCAAATGCTACACCCATAGAGAGAAAATATCCATACAAATCTACTCCATCAACTACTAAAAGAAATAAATAATAGGGGTAGTCATATAA
Organism: Capsicum annuum; assembly: GCF_002878395.1. NCBI lineage: Eukaryota > Viridiplantae > Streptophyta > Magnoliopsida > Solanales > Solanaceae > Capsicum > Capsicum annuum. The sequence continues at coordinate 115,897,549 of NC_061116.1, read as the reverse complement.
TTGTGAATTCAATAACAAGGCACACATCAACCAATATTAACTCATTAAGTCATATTATCATCACTAGGTACAAAGCCCCAATACATATTAATGAAAAAGGTAAATATGGGAATTAGAAACACACCTATCATAGTGAAATCTATAATTATATGCCTAATGGGTCTAAGGGAGAATAAATCTGAACATGTCCAAACTTAAGCTGACCGATAAAATCATCAACTGCGGCTCTAAGCATGCTATCTCTAGCCAAAGGTGCCACAATCACTATGAGGATAATCTGAATAAGCTGAATGACTAGCAATCCCACACCAAAGAAAATCTCTAGATCAGTGACCAATTTCTCTGCAGTTATAGCAAACTCCAAAAAACCCAACCAACCTAGAAACACGACTTAAGCCCAAATGGCTGGCAAACTAATTCTTAGAGCACTATCTACTATAATGATCATCCTTCCTACAGTCATAGCCTACCTTAATAACTTTAGAATGGAAAGAAATATATGTAATTCTGTCTAAACAACCAACTCACATCTTAGGCACTTTATGGATCAATATCCCATCTTACCATAACTAAAACAAGCTCCTAGAATACTTTGAGGTGCTTCACACCTTGATCTAGAATGATCACCATGAATAACCTGAGGGTCACCGATAATCTGAATCACTACTTGCGTAGAACTGATAGGTTATAAGTGAAACTTACCTCTATTAGATGGATCCTCAATCCTGGATGAAATATAAATAATACTATACTTATGGCATAGCCTCTTTCTGCCACCTCCATATGTATCAATACATGCTCTCTCTATGGCCCTCAAATGATAAACAACTTAAGAGAAGGAAGACCCAGCTGCTATCAAGTGCTCCAACATCAAGTGGAGTGACAATGTTATACCTCTAATAATTTCATACACCATGTCTATCTCATAAGGATATAGTATCAAAATATGCATGGACCACTCTTGAAACCTAATATCATACTAAAAAACTGATAAAGAACCCTGATCAATACCAATAGACCTACTCTGGCCTGAGAACTTACTCGATAAACTGAATATCATTCTTAGTTAAGAGGTATACACAAAGAGACTTGGGATCCTTAATGCTAAACTTTAAAAGGCTAAAGTAGTCACGAGTCGTACTAGAGAATGAGTTGGCCCTAAATCCTTTGACTAATGGAGAAGAACTTCAATATCCATATCTGACTCTCTAGTCTGATGCTATGATAAAGCTCTAAAAACATGTGTTAAAGTCTTGTCCACATTCATCGACAACCTCATATTATCTTTTAGGGACAAAATAAGATTAGAGAATGTGCTTGAGGCTCATAGAAATGTGTACATACAATAAGGAGTCAAGAAATAAATTTCCTAAGAATGTCCCTATAGCCTCGAGAAGATAGGTTACAAACGTGTTTGCACCAATCCATAAGACCTGAATAAACACTTAGCTTTTGTACTAATGCATTGGTATACCTAGGCTTTAATACAAATTTGTCACAACCTAATTTCTCGGGTCATGATAGCTCCTACTATAACCCACCAATAGGAAGCCACACCCATAGTCCAGAACTACTAGTAACGAACGACCCAAAGAATGAGAGGAAGAATATAGAATAGATGAAATAAAACACGAACATACAAAAGATTATCCCAAAACCTGGTGAAATCGGTACAAGAGCTTCTAGCATAATAAAGATACAAATAAGGGACTAAATGAATATACAGATACAACCATCTCTAAATACAACATAGAGACGAGTCTAGTAGATAAAAAGGAGGAAAGTAATACCTTGAATGTTAGGAGCTCACTCTACGTCTTTGAACAATAGCTGCTCTACATGATATATATAATAATGGCAATAACCTGTACTATGATCAGTAGGATATTGAAGTGTAGTACGAGTACCAAACACATGGTACTCAATAGGTAACTACCGACTAAACTCCAATAAAAATACATATACATATAACATATACATAGAATGGAAACTACACCTAAATGTCCAATAACCACATAAGAAAGCCAATGAGATAATAAGGATAAACTACCCTATTCATGTCGAAGAAACTTATATAACAAGGCTAAGGAAGTACTAAGGCTAAAATATCCTATTTGAACTATACTCAGGAATCTCAACGCTATACCATATATCATTGTCCAGTATGCAAAACAAGGGTGAAATAAAGATATAAATGAGTATAAAAGGCTATGAAATGAATATATGATCTAAATAAATGAAAGGAAGGGTTATACAGTAACACCATAATTACGTATTTATATATATATATATATATATATATGAACAAAGCCAACTTGAGGTACATTCTAAATCATCAGTCTAGCATTTTTGTAACCTCAGAATCACAGTAGGAACCAGTGCTAGTATACTTGAGGTTTCTTAATTCATACATCTAATCTGGAGTTAATTATGCATAATAATGAAATCATAAGATAGAAGAGCCATAATTATACCTCAAATCCCGATACTAAATCATTAATCAATATATCACAAACTATCTTTAACAATGATCATAACCATAATAATACAATTACAATGACAACATGAGTAACTGGCTAGTCAAGACAACAATACCTAACCAAGCCTATCACGAACCCACACTACCACAAGCTCAGAAGGTTCAATAAACATACAATACACCTATCACGACCCGATACTACCCCTATCCATAACATGGTGCTTGGAATAACAAGTGATCCCAAGATAATCCATGCACTAGCATACTACTTGAGCAATTGATTTAAATTATATAAAAACTAAATTTACTGAGCAGAAATATGATTATGCGAGAGTATGAATAAATGTAATACTAAATAAGTTTACATTATGATAGAATAAAAGAAAGAAACTTGAAATTACCAATAATGACTATAACTATCTATGAAGCCTCTACTATACTGACTATAGATAGATGAGACATACCTCCAACTAACACTAGTCAATACATATAGATAATCAGAATACAACATATAAACTGCAATGGACTAGAGTTCCCATAATAATGGAATTCATCACCTACTAGCTGAATATTGAGAATTGTCTGATCCTGATGTGTGGACTACATTTGGTACCTAAATTATGAAGATGTAGCCACAAATGCATATATATAGTCAGTATATTAGAATATACTGAGTATATGGAGACATGCACTAAATTATGGAAATATTTAAAACATGCTTTTAAACTGAGGATATAAGTTATTTTCTAAAACATACATTTAAAATATGACTATACGTGAAAACTGGAAGTCATAGTGAGATTTATAAATCATGAAGTGAAAATAATTTTGTAAATTGGGAAGCTGTAAAAAATGAATATTGTCTGTAAATCTCATGTAAAGATGAACAAGTTGTAAAACTAAACAGAAGATCATGTATGGATACTTAGCATAAAAATATGAACAAGTAAAATTGAGAATGCACAACCAAGCATAAACATATACTAACATAATCTGAATAACTGAATGACTGATATCTAAATTACTGAATAAATGATGTCTGAATAACTGATATTTGTATACATGGCCATGCAAACCTAAACTGACATACTCTGAATACTGAACTGAGACTGTGGGAGCTGATTACAACTGGCATACCCCCAATATAAGCTATTGGGGTCCAACCTATAACCCAATTAGAAGAGTGTTAGTACCTTGCTATGGGTACCAACATATGACTGACGATGTGGATCTATAAGATTGATGTCCCGAAGGACGGGGGTGTCATTCCTAACTGATGGGGGACTCCTCATAATCTACATTGGTGCATAGGTCTATAACTTAGGGACTGCTACTAATGACTCATGCCTAACTGACAGGGGAGCCGCTATCCCTATGTTCACTCAGTGCTAAGTATTACCCCCAACTGAATGATACTTGTATTATTATTCATTTATTATGATATGGTATTATACTGATAAGTGCTCAGCATGAACATGGAAATTTGAACATAGTAATAAAATTATGGTCTGACTGACTTGTTTCTTGGGAATTGTATCATGTAAAACACATAGGTATCAGGTGTTCATAACCCATGATCATAAAAATACAATAACAATATTTAAAATAATGGTACAAAATCATAGTTCAAAGACCCAAAACATAAGATAGTTCAATAATTGAGTGAAATACATGAACTAGAACATAGGGATGAGTTAAACTTGAGAAAACAACTTATTCACATGGTTTAACTTATAACTTAAAGGTTCGACATGGAATCACTTGAATAGAACATGAGTAATTGAAATTTAAAAAATGAAATAAACTAGTTTATATGGGAACGCATGTTGACATGGCTTGAATTTAAATTACTAAGAAATACGTAGATTAAGTTCATAAGTTTCATGGATAATTTCATAAAATAGGATATTCATACTTTGAATAAAAAAGAGGGTTTTGGGGATCAATGGGTGAAAGAAACCCATTGATGAATACCCTACATACCTCAATTAGATGACTTCTTGAATGAAGCCTGAAATTGGAACTTGAATTCTTGAGGGAAGAAAGTTAAACTTTGTTCTTTGAAAGAGGAGAAGGGTTTACGTGAGTTAATCTCATGAAAAGTGGGAAAATAATGCCCTTTTAGGGCTTTAATTTGTCACTTGGGTGCTTAGGGCCAAGGGAAAATAACTAAAATGCCCCTTGGGCTGTTACTTATGGATACAGGAAATATATGCTCCACGTCGCGGAGGATAACGCAGGTCCTGAGGTCCGCATCGTGGAGCTATTTTAGACCCTTACTATTTCTTAAAATATAGTCATAACTTTTCGCTTAGGTATTGGATTAAGGCAAAATTGGTATCATTGAAAAGCTAATTAAATTATCTATAATTTGGTAGGTCTTCAGCTGCAAAATTTCAAATTTGTCAAAAGTTATACATGCTCAAAATTGTTTCTTGTAGAATCGAATATCAAAATTTGACCAAATCAAAGGCTTTTAGCTCAACTTTGCTCTAAGTGAGTCCTATGAATATTTTTTTGCCTCATAAGTACTCTTCACACTAGGATAATGATCATAAAATATATATTCAAATATAAATCATGGGATTTGAGTTTTTACACATAGAAACGACGGTTCAAAGTCTAGTCTAGAAATGTAGGGTATTACAATACCGTAAGTTATACTCATCACCCATACCTATGCAACCCTCATAAGGCCGATAGATATAGTTGTATACTGGTGATAAGGGATGCATATGCAAGAATAAATGACAAATATAATCCATAATACTAACCATTATATCATCATCAATATCATAATCATCCTCCAGACTCAAACCAGTAGATATATAATTAAACTCATAACCATCCTCCAAACTCAAACTGGTAAACATATAATCAATATCTGGACTTGGATCGGTAAATATATAATTGATATCCAAACTCAATCGGTAAACTTATATTCAATATCATCAACGTCATCAATCATTGAGATTTACCCAAAATTCATATCATCATACCATTATCCTCCTCCGTTCCATACCCGAGAGATGTATATCTAGAAATATAATAGGTACACAAACTTAAGTCGTGGCTAAAAGAGAGTAAATCTATAAATCCATTGCTCTGGGTAAAAATCGAGAATAAATCATTATAAAATCATAGAAAAGGTCAAAATCTCCCAAGACCAAAGTAAATAATTGTAATGAAATAATAGATCAAAATCTATATAGGGCAAATCTTTAAAACACCATTTCTCAATCTCTATGCATATAAGTCATCCATTTAGATGGCACCATTCCCATTATGAAGATATCCATTTTTAAAATAAAAAGTGGGACTTAATCCTCTTTTTAGTAAAGAGATTTATAAAATTATATTTTAGTTGGAATCGTACCATTTACCACACTTAGTAATAACGAATGTAGTGAATCTCTATAGGCCATTTCTAGTATTCAAACAATGAAATCATAAGTCTCAAAATGATGATAAACTAAGACCCTTTTCTATACAAGGATGGAATACTTCATAGAATATAACCAATCAACATCATGAACATGTCCTTGGGCCCAACAATAAATTCAGAAATAGCTACAATATCATGATTATGGACTTAGGCCCAACTGTATATCCGACATAATCATAACATCATAACTTGGAGAAAACCATCACAATCCACCAAGTAATATACAAAGCATTTCTAAAGATTCATTAGTCTCGACTCTAACTAATCTATTAACAATATAGGATGATAGAATACTAAAAGCATAGTAAGTATTTCACCTTATGAGGCAAATCACCTATCTAATCCTCAAACTTCAATAATGAAGAATAAGTCATGATGTTCTACCCATAATTAATCTTAACATTCTTATATACATACAGTATATAAAACACATTAACTTGTGAAGTAGAGGATATAGAGCCTAATTTGAAGCTGAAACGCAAATCCTTGAATTGTCCACAAAACATCTAGCTTTACTCCACGATCTCAAAATATTGCTATGCTATAAAAATCATAATCTCTGCATTGTTAAGAGAGAAAAAAAACCTATATTGCCATATAATAAGTTGGGTCAACTTTTAGGTCAAAAATGAGCTTACGCAATCCACTAACGGAATGCAAAATTAAAACCATCACGAGGTCCCTCAAAAGATACGGAGTGTGTGTTTAAAATTTAAGCACAAAAAAACACTAATTGTAATACCCCGAGAAATTTTTTATTGAAATTTTGTGCGTAAACGTGTTGGGTTCTATCTTTTAGAATAAATTATAAATTTTCTGTGTGGAATGTCTTAGATTATGACCCACCATTGCATAGAGTATTGAATAAGATTTCCAATTATATGTGTATCATCCAAAACGAACACCCGAGCGATGAGTTATGAACATTCCCATCAGACCATGAATAGTAGTGAACAGTAAAACGTGCAGGAAAAAGTACTGAAGCCTGGCGTATTTTTACTCCAATTTCAAATAATCATAGCTCCTTGTACATAATGATCTGGGTGATCTACTATATATCAACGACAAGCTCTGCGAGTCCTCTTTCTAATGAAATTAGTTTCATCCAATTTGTCTATTGGAGCAAAAAGTTATGGGTGATTTACTTCAGCCTATCAAAAGTAAATTTTGGGTCAACTTCAAATGATCATAACTCCTCGTACACAATGATCTGGGTGAGATACTATAATCAATAGAAATATATGAGAGTCCTCTTTCTAATTAAATTAGTTTAATCCAATTTGGATATTGGAGTAAAACGTTATGGTTGATCTACTTCAAACTATCAAAACAGTCCATCAAAGGACAGATTCGAGAATTATTTGACTTTTAGGGGAGTTTTGGTCATTCCCCCTCACCCAAAATCCGTCCAAACCCTATATTAAATTCTATTAGAAGTATTATTTGTTATATTTCATCAAATTTGCTCAAAAAAAAACCCTAAGTTCCTACATCCAACTTCAAGAACCTCCAAAGTTCACTATTAATTCTACAAATTTATCAAGATTCCAAGTTCCTAGTTCAAGAACTCCAATAACCATCATTCAAAGACACGATTAACATCTCAAAAATGAGTATCGATCTAAAGTTTATCATTCAAGGTATGTGTGGTTTTTCAACAAGAACTCTCTTTCGTTCTTGTGCCCAAAAGTAATTTTCTTTACAAAGGCATGATTTTTTATTTGATTTTTATGAATTTGAAGCATGAACTCATATCTTATGATGATTATTATGAAATCTTGATGTTTATGATTTGGAAAGATGAATTTACATGTGTGGAGATATAAAACATGAATCTTGAATGATATTTATCATGATTTTGATATTTGGATCGTGAATCCCTATTGGAAATTGTGTTTTTCTGAGAAAGTGTGTGTTATAAGCACGTTGATGTTGAATATTTGAGATATTTTGAATGATTTGACCTTTTGGTCTTGATGGAGTTGTTTTGAACTCGAGTGTGAAAGAAATCCATAACATGGTTGATTTTGATAGATGGGAAGCATGATGGCTCCCGATGTATATTTATATATTACAGAAATTATTTTGTTGTGGATTGTCTTTGAAATGATCTGAGCTAAGTCCGAGAAAAATCTTTAGCACCGAGTGGGAGGTATAAAGTGACCTTACTTCCCTAGAACTACGTGCCCCCGTAGGAGTAGGCCTGAGGCTGATTTATATAGTGATCACTAGTTTGTGTGGATTTGATATCAATAGTCCTACTCCGATGGCAAGGATAGGATAGCTCTCCCCAATGTGGGTTGTACGTTGGACTCCATGTAACTCACATGGTTTATGTGGGTTATAGAATCTCCCAGTGTGTGTTTCCTTGTGTTTATGGTGAATGGTGAAGTGATTTGAAAGTGGAATTGTGAAAGTTATTCTTTCGAAAGATTTAAATGATATTTAGATTATGAGAATTGATATTCTTGATGAACTGAAAGTGATTGACAAATTATATAATGAGTCACATGTGTTATTGTACTTATTTCATCCTCTCATGATTATGATGATTTTCTTTGGGCTATGTGAGTCTTTCATACATCCTGCATATTTCTTATAAATATTTATGATGATGATGTTTATACAACTGCATACACCCCCATATACTCAGTTCCTTTCCATGGTACTGACCCATATCTTCGGATGTGGGCTGCATTTTCTCAGAATATAGGTTCAGGTGCTCAGTTCCAGGTTCGACAGTGATTCTTCGAGCATGCTGTTCTACATCCTCTGTTGTGGTGAGTCCTCATGTTCTGAGCACGTGATGTCTGATGTTGGTTTCACAGAATTGTTTACATTTGATAACTGAGTATGAGTCAGTTAGGGCATGTCTCAATGGCTCGCTGGTTTTATTGATTTTCTTAGAGGCTTGTCAGACTAGTATAGATGTTGGGAGTTGACTAATAAGTCGTATTTTGTTATCTTTCTGAAATTCTTTTATTCTTGGATAATGATTACTCTATTAATATTTGAGGGTTATTTATGGAAACCCCGTTGATTTGTGTTGAACTGAATGAAAGTAACTCAAAGGGTTAGCTTGGGGCTACGAGTAGCCTCAAGCACTGTGTGACGCTCCGGGACCTATTTTTCCAGGCATTACACTAATCGGGTGTCAAATAAATCCTTAAAGCTTAGGAATTCAAAATCATAATTTCTAAGAATTTATCAAGAAATTGAAAGAATCTTACCATAAATTTGAAGGAAACCCATGGAATAATGGATAACCAAGCTCCCCAAATCATCTACAAGATTCAATCCCACTTTATCTCACACTTTAGGGTTTTAACTCTCCAAAGAATGGATAAAGAATAAGTAAAATTAAGCAAAAGGGGTCTTTTATACATAGACCAGGCATTCGAATTTTGCTATCGTGACCCATAGATTGCGATCACAATATATTAGCCTGCCAATACGAACCATAATCGCGACCTGGGTATCGTGATCACAACATTAGCCTAGAAAGGGTATCGCAATTGCGACACCTTATCTCACGTTTATGATGGCACCAAATTTTTGATGCACCAGTTTTTCTATGTCCGAAATGGACTTCGACCTAGAGTTAGAAATTCATTCGGAACCCCGTAAGCACAAACAAGCTATGAAACTATACCAAATTTGACATTATAGACTCGATGAAACCATCAAAAAATTCATACGAGGTCATTTTGACTAAATGTGGTGCCTAAACATATAATTCCATTATTTACAAAATTAGCCCTATAGCCCAAAATGAGTCTAGAAGCCTCAAAACTGAACCAAAGGTCCCCCAACCTAAAATTGATGTTCTAGAGCTGATAGCACTATCAGCATTCTTATTCAAAGTCATGTACTAGGATTTTTAGTTTGATACCAAATCTTAAACATCGAAAGCTCTAAAATATGGAAATGAGCCTAAAATCCAAATGAAATGTTCGATCATCAAACCAATAGTTTTGGTAAGTCATAAATGACTTGTAGCTACTATGGGCAAAGGCTTTAAATGCCGAAATTATAATCAAATCAAGGAATAACCTGGAGGATCATTTTATATCACCTATACGATAAAGGAGGACCAGGTCAGTATAGCACAATCCCTATACTGAACACAATGTCAGGTCTACTAGCATTAAGATATAATAATGAACTAATGATTCCTATATACATAGCTTTATTTACAAACGGACTAGGGTCATCCAAGTCTAGTTTTGAAGAAATGCGAATATGAGTATCAATAGGTTTTGCATCCTTCATATGGAATCGTTTCAACAACTCATGAATATACTTGTGCTGGAAAATAGTAGTGCCAATTACACTTTATTTTATCTGTAACCCAAAGAAGAAGTTGACCTCTCTCATCATAATCATCTCAAATTCACTGCTTGTCGATTTGGAAAACTTATCATGTAGGGCACTGATTGTGGATCAAAACTATGATTTCATCAACATAAACTTGAACAATGAATAGATTTCCTCCTTGCCTTCAAAAAAAAGTGTGTTGTTAATCTTTACTCTTTTGAAACCATTATCCAGTAAAAATTTTAACAGCCTTTCATACCAAGCCCTAGGGTCTTGCTTCAATCCATAAAGGGTCTTGTCCAACATGAACATATGGTTTGGAATGTCAACATCTTCAAATCCTGGAGGTTACTTCACATACACTTCTTCTTTTGAAATTCCATTTCAAAAGACCCTTTTCATATTAATTTAAAATAGTTTGAACTCCATATAGGAAGTAAAAACAATGAAATTTGAATATCTTCCATTCTAACCATGGAAGAAAATATTTCATCATAGTGTATTCCTTTCTCCTGATCATAACCTTACACCACTAGCATTGCCTTATTCATGATGGTGTTACTATGCTTATAAGCTTAGTTCTAATACACCCAGGTGGTCCATATGACAGTTTCATCTACAAGACTAGGGATCAATTGCCATACCTTACTTCTTTTAAACAAATTCAACTCTTCCTACATGGCATTTATCCAATCAGCATTCTTCGAGGCCTTCTCTACATTCTTGGACTCAACTTGAGATAAAAATACGGAGAAAGAATAGAATTTTATAGCTCAATTCCTATTTTACATTCTTGAATCTATAGAAGTGTGTAGATTATCAAGTTGAAATGAGGATTGATGCTTCTAGTTGGGTCTATGAGGGGTAGGCTGGTTTGATCTGAGACCAGCTCCCATAGAAGTGTTACCCTCAGGGGACTGGTGGCTTACTGAACTGGATTGAGGATTAGGATTTCATAAGAGGATTGAGATGAGCCAAGTTCCTGATAATCTAAGGAATCATCTTCATCTTCATGGGTTAAACATGGTACTTGGGAGTCTGCACCATCCTTAGTTCCTTTTTCTAACTTATTATCATTATCATTTGACTTCTCTAGATCATTCAGAATCTCTTCAAGATTTGTTTCATCATGATAATGACCTCGACTAGACCCTTTAACTTAATCAAACACAATATGTACACTCTTCTCTACACATTGAGTTTTCTTATTGTAAATTTAGTAGGATTTGTTGTTTGAGGAATACCTAATAAAGACTCATCCATCACTTCTTGGGTTGAATTTACTAAGATCATTCTTACCATTATTAAGCACAAAATATTTACAGACAAAAGGTTTGAAGTAACTCAGCTTGGACTTCTTTTTGGTCATGAGCTTATATGGATTCTTATCAAGAATGGACCTAATAAGACATCTATTGATCACATCATAGGCTATATTAACTGCTTTTGACCAGAAGTTTTATGTTATTCCTGTATCAATCAGTATAGTCCTAGCAATATCTACCAAGGTTCTATTTTTCCTCTCCATAATACTATTTTAGTGAGGTGTTCTAGGAGCTGAAAAGTTGTGATTCATTATATGATCATTACAAAATTAACTGTACTTTGCATTTTCAAATTTTGTTCCATGATCTGACCTAATCCTAGCAATCTTTTCATTGTATTTCACTTGTACCTACTTTGCAAAAGCTTTAAACACTGGGGAGGTTTCCTTCTTAGATCTCAAAAACATTTTTCAGATGAACCTTGAATCATCATCAACTACAACAAGAATATACTTCTTTCCCCCTTTACTTGTAACCTTGACAGGTCCACACAAGTCTATGTAAAGAAGTTATCGAGGTTTAGAAGTACTCACTTATTTCTTTGACTTGAAGCAGGACCTAGTGTGTTTTTCCTTCACACAGGCATCACACACTTTAGAACAGAAAAAATTCAACTTTGGCATTCTTTAAACTAAGTCCTTACTAACAAACTTATTTAGAAGAAAGTAGCTCACATGACCTAACCTTTTGTGCCACAATTCACCGGCATCTTATTGAACATTGAGACATGTAAGATTCTTGGAGTTGTAGGATCCTAAATCAACAACATACATATTCTTGTTCCTACATGCAATGAGCATAATTTGACCATTTTTTAGATAGGTAACTATGCACTTGTCTGACATAAACTTGAATTCATTTCCCTTATCACGGATTTGTGACATACCCAATAAACTGAATTTGAGTCCATCCACATAGTACACATCATCAATATCTTGATTCAAACATTTACCAACTATACCAACCCTATAATATAACCCTTTTGTCATCACCAAAGGAGATACTGCCCCTTCATGGGCCTTGAGCGAAAGGAAACCTTCAACTCTATCAGTCATATGCTTAGAACCACCATTATCCATGTACCACTGGTGCTTGTTTCCTCTTTCTCTACCCTGCAAACATAATCATTTATTAGCCTTGGGAACTTATTGAAATCTGAGTTCCTAATAGGATGACAAAGAAAAGATTAAATTCTTCTTGGTCCAAGCAACACACCACTACTTTTCTTTAATTCAGAAGATCTTCTCAACTTTTTAACCAAAACTAATCTTGAAGAGAAGGTGTCTTTGACATGACTATTTCTTCCACAATGCATGCACATGAGATTGTTCTTCACAAAAACACAGTTGCTACAACATACATTTGAACTTTAGAAGCCAAGACCAACTCTATTGTTTAATCCATAATTTGTAAGACTTGTCAGAACTTGAAAGGAAGTGGTCTATTTAAGAGCCCTTTCAAGTTTAGCTTTGTTCAAATCAGGTCTCTCTTGAGCTTAGAGTTCCTTTCCAAGGAAGCAGTTAGCTATAGATTGGCTTTTGTTTGCTTTTCTTCCAACTCAAACTGAATTTTGCTACCTTTACCCTGTACTTCATGACTAGACTTAGCTATTTGATTAAGTTTTTAATTCAATAATTTATTTTAAAAAGAGATATTGGTATCTTTCTTGCAATTTAGACAATTGTTCAATTGACTCGATATTTTCTATTATTCAATTAACTCAAAATTTTTTACTTCAAATTCATTAAAGGTTTTGTTCAATAAATCCTTTTTAGTAAGATCAGGAACATAATCTATCAAGACAGTGGCAAGGGACCTTAGCTCCTTAAGTAAATAATCTTTAAGATTTTCTTTTATTTCCAGAAGAGTTACCTTGTCATCTTCTTCATTAATGCCTCCAAGTCAAAGAGTGAATCATAAATCTAAACATCATCTTCAACAACTATCATTGAGATATCCTCTTACTTTTTTAATTTATCTAACTCACTGAAGGTATTTCCCCAAGTTGCAAGAGCTTGCTACACTACTCTGTCATCAACAACTCTTCTATTATATCTATTAGGGACTCGATCCTTCGTCTTCTCTCTATCTCCAACATTCTTGACATACTCCTTGTACTCAATCTTATGAAGGGGACAATATTTGATAAAATGACCATGTTTGCCACACTTGTGACATGTGTCATTGCCTTTGTTGTCCATGTTGTGCCTGTTTAAGCATCCTCTTCTTGGTATCCCACCATTCCTCCTTATAATCATGAGAAATATTTTGGTGATATAAGTTGTTTCTTCATTTTATTCACTATATTCTCTTTATGTAGACTTGAGCACCAAGTTCTTTTCTTTCTTCTACTCACCCTTTGCTTTATCTTGTTGTTTCTTGAGTTCTTAAGTCTTTAGGTTTCCTATCAACTTATTCATTATTAGGGTCTTTTAGTCCTTAGATTCAGATATGACATTAACCTTGCTTTTCCATGATTTGGGCAAATTACTAAGGATTTTATTAACCTATTTGGTAGGTTTGATTACCTCACCAAGGCAACGGAGTTCATTGGTAATAACAGTGAACTTGGTATGCATTTCTTGGATAGTTTTACCTTCCTTCATGGTGAAAGATTCAAATTGTGTAATCACCATATCTATCTTTGACTCTTTAACTTGACTCGTTCCCTAATGATCAGTTTGCAGATATTTTGATATTCCTTAGTTGTTTCACAAGTTGAGATCTTGTTGTATTCATCAGGACCAATTCCATACACAAGAGCTTTTTGGCTTTGAAAATTTTCTCTATCTTTATCCTATCAGCCTCATCATATTTCTTCTTTTTTTGGGAACATTTGAAGTAACATCACCCACTTTCACATGCTTAGTGGGAACAAAAGGCTCATCAATAATTATATCCCATAGTTTACAATCTTCAGCCATAGCGAAGTCGTGCATATGAGTTTTTCAGCCCTCATATTATTGTCCATTAAATCTTGATAGCCTAGTGGTTGATTCAACCTCTTTGAGATTTGGCGGTGCTATCAGTTAAATGATCCTTCCTAGGTATTAACCTTTTAGGAAGAACCTGCTCTGATACCAAATGAAGAAATATACAAATTCACTACTAACTTAGAAAACTGGTCCCAACTATCATGCTTAGTGATGAACAAGACTAAAAGTAAAATAAACATAAAGAACAATACACACAAACACAATCTTTTACATGGAAACCTCCATGCTCAACGGAGTAAAACCACGATCTACCTCGTAGGATATTCAACCACTTTACTATGTTCAAGCAACCTTGAATATAGACTTCATGGTTCAATAATTAACCTCTTAACCCTAATTCAACTTGTAATAACTCTATTACAAAAACTCTAACAACATAACTCTATTGCACAAACTGACATAGCTAACTCTAACTGAATCAGTACCAAGCTAACTCTATCTTCTATGTCAAGTAACTCTAAATGAAGCTTTCAACAACAAGAACACACTGAGAAAATGCCTGCTATTAATGGATAGGAGAAGTAGGCACAACGTTTACAAAACATAAAATAAAGGCTCAAATACAATAAGCGTTTGAGACACAAACAATGATTGAGCAGGTCTCTGTTGCAAGTAAGGCTTTGAATGATGAAATACTTTAAGAGAAGTTTGATGTTGTTAACATATGGAAGATTGGTTTCCTTGTTGTAGCATATTGCACATATATGAAATAATAAAACCTAGGACGTCTCTTATTAGTTGGGGTAAAAATGTTTTGCAGCCTTGCCACCAACTTTCTTCCAAAATGGTACTTTTCCAGTAGTAATGCTGACTGAGTGAAAGGGACATGAATACAATGAACCTGGTCCCTGAGCAGCTGCAGTTTTGTGATCAAAGGACTTTTATGAACCAAGTACCAAGTTAATATTTTGTCAATTATCAAAACTAAGGGCTTAATGGTACTTTAACTGAGTCCGTGGAGAATCAAACAGTTACTTTTTTAATTATGATTATTAAATATTTTCAAGTATTAACCATGCTCAACTTATACTACTATGTTTTAGAATACATATATAGATTAACATTTCAATTTTGTTTTTACTGACCACGGAACACCTCAATTTTCATTATAACCATCTAGATAGACACTTTAAGTTGGCACAGGTACATCTCGTGAATATCTTAATTTTGAAAATACACATCTAGATACTTTTAAGGGGTTGAATTCTAGATGTGCATTCTCAAATTCTATTGTTTAAGAGATGAATTAAAATCAAGTTAAGATATCTAGATGTGTATTTTTACAATTGAAATATTTAGTTATGACCTAGTTAAAGTGTCCATTTATATATTATGCTATTTTTAAATATTTAAAATTCATCTCAAAATAATAAAGAATTTTATATGTTCTAATTCATACTGAAAAAATAAGTATTTTGATTGTTCTTCTGAACTATTTCATATGAGTATGGTCGTGGTAGTACTAATTTCCTTTCGAATCAAGCATGTTGCGTTGGTTGTGTTTCAAAAGAAGTTATTCCATGTATAAAGAGGAATATGTTATATCATTCAAGGTTTGTTTTTTCTTTTTACTATTATTCTATTCTTAAGGAATTGTACAAATTGGGTGCAAGACAAATTGCATTTCTGGAAGTTCCACCATTAGGATGTTTGCCAGTGTGGAGAAAATTAGGTGGAGGTCCAGCTAGAATGCGTGTTGCTGAATACAATGAAGCAGCTCAATTGGCCAACACCAAAATCTTAAATGCCATTAATTTATTAGAACAAAAGTTTCCTCATCAATACAAGATCATGTTCAGCGATATCTTTTATTCTCTACTTAATTGCATAGCCAACCCTCAAAATATAATACATAATATTAATTTATATCTATAGAGTTCACATTTATTTTTTTATTTTATCAACTCACTTATATATATATATATATTTGATTGATGATAGAATTTGAAGAAGTAGAGAGAGGGTGTTATGGCTCAGAAAATATTGAGGTTGCTGCACTATGCAATAAATTTAGTGAAATATGTGAAGATGACACAAAATATTTATTTTTGAATAGTTTTCATCTTACTGAGAAAGGCTATCGAATTCTTGTAGATCATATAATCAAAAACTATACCAACAATTTCTTGTAAAAATGAAATTGATCAAGTTAATAAACTTTTGGATCAAAGGTTAAACCTAATTGCTTTTAGTTTGTCCACCATATATTTCATTTAAATATCTTAATTCCATTGATAAAGCTATGATTTAGTTTCATAACATGTGATTGTACACAGTAGCGAAGACAAAATTTTCATAAGGAGGTTCAAACAAAATAAGTAAACATGCTACTAGTATCCACAAATAAGCAGATTGGATCAAAGAAGATGAAATATATAAAATTTAATTTTACCAATGGCTAGTTATAAGTCTTCAACTTTACTAATTTATAGCCAAACATTTACGAGTATACATGTATATCACATTATGCTATCCTGGATTAATGAGAAACAAAACATTACCTTCCATAATTCTTTACGATTACAAAATAGGTAGTCCAAGTGTCCAACTCAGAAGGAGAGAATATTTCTAGAGCTTAAATGTAAAAAACCTGGAAGTTGCAGAGCCTAAAAGTTATTTCACTGGCATAAGACAAGTGATTATATGAAGATGTATCAAGTAACTAATGAATTCAATAAATGAAAGTCAGACCAAACCATCAGCTAATACAATCATTTAATGTATCTAATTAGATAAAATTTTATTATGGGAACAAACCTAATTAAAGGCAGATTCAAATGCTTCCATCTGCCACCCAATTTCAGTCCTCACAGTAGCATCAACCACCAAAATAACATATTTTTTCAAGTTACTAAGATCCACCCGCAACTTTCAAAACAATGGCTACAAAATGATACAAAAAATCAATAATAACATAAACCATTATATTCTAGTCAATATTATAAAACATAGTAACAATTTCACTACTTTACAAGGGGATTCATAAATTAAAAAAATCAAACCCATGAAGAAGCCTATCAAAACATAGTTTTGCTATTAAAAATGCAACTACATACATTATTACAATTGTACTCTATGAGGTATCATATATTGAAATATCTTAATAATATAATAATAAAAATATTATCAATTACATACTTTTATAAATAAGGCACCAAACAATCACTAAAAAAATCATCACTCATTCGGCTCTGCAAGTTATTTTTGATAATTTTTATTGTCAAAAAAGTTCTTTCAACGAATTCGGTGACAACTGGTAGAAGTAGAGCACGTTTCACTAAGTGGAATACTAGACGATAATTTGAATATTTCTTTGTCTTCACTAATATTTTGAAAAGATCACATAGCCCATTGAGATCGGAGAATCTTTTAGCAATAATTTAACCTGCAAGTTGATTTTCAAGATTACCCATATTAAATTCATCAAAGTCATTTGTATATAACTCAACCATTCTCATTATTCTTTTATTGTCAAAACTTAAAAATGAGTTAATTGAATTCAAACAAGCAGTTCCATAGAGCAAATCAATCGTTACCTCATCAAGACGATCATTGAGTTCTTGAAGTTTCCAATCAATAATATTATAAAATACTTCGATACGATAATGATGTAAGATTGTATAGCTAGCAAGTTTACATTGGTATCTAAGGAGCCAACATATAATTCTTCAAAGTTAGGTATCGAAATATCACGTTTGATACAAAATATAGATACCTTATCAATAACAGAATCTCATTCATTATCCTTTAAAACTTGCAACCTTATTTTTACTACTTCAACAAGTAGCATGGCATTTGCTATATCTTTCTTCTTTTTTATAAGAATTTATTAAGCTCATTTGTGATAGCGAAAATATTTATCATTAAATGCAACATGAAAGTAACCTTAAATGTTAGACAAGCTTCAAGATGAGATATTTCATGCATCAAGAACAAGTGATTCAAGAAGATCAATAATAAAATCAAAAATCAAAATAAAATTGCTAAATGATTTATAATGGGATCCCCAACTTGTATCACAAGCTCATGAAAGATCAAGTTGTTGATTCAAGTCCCTGCTGATAGTAACTTCACTCATATCTAATGCCTCTTGAATTTTTTCTTTTTAAGAATCTCAAAGTTCATTCATACGCTTAAAAGAAGATCCTAACACATTTAAAATATTTGAGACCAACACTATAAGCTTTTCCACTTCAATACACTCTTTTGAGACTCCAACAAGAGTTAATTGAAGTTGATAAGAAAATAATAGAAAGAATAAGCTGATTTGCATTCCTTTCTAACATTTTAAGACCATTGATCTAATCTTGCATATTACTTGACCCATCATAACATTGTCCACGCACCGCTGATAGACTCAAGAAATATTGAGCAAGTAAATTAACAACTGCTTCCTTTAGAGATAAAGTACTATTATCTTGAACATGAAAAATGCTAATAAGTTGCTCCATTATAAATTCCATTCTATCAATATATCAAAATACAATAATCATTTTCTATTTGCGGAACACATCAAAAGATTTATCAATTAGTAAAGCAAAGTAGTCACCATTTAATTTCTCAAGAATAGTTTAGTTGTCTCTAGTTTACATGCAGTCACAATATCTTTCTGATCATTGAAGAAGTGACTTGATCATCTAGAGAAACATATTCTAGCACATAGTCATGAATTATATCACACTTTTTTGCATATCATGAGAATATTTGAAGAAAGTTACCCCTGCAATGTAATGATTTAGATTCATCATGGCCTCAAAATGCAAATTTTTGAGTTATGAGAAGTCTTACTATATCAACCAACGTAATTAAGTGAATCAGATATCCCTTCTTAATTTAATTCAATTGCCTATCAAATTTAAATTGAATAGATTGTCATTGTCATAATAAATCTTGACATTTCTTATATGATTGATTGTGTATGCTATTTGGTAGACCAAGATGTTTTCCAAGACTCTTCTTTTTATGACAACTTCTAAATTCTATAGTTGAAAATACTTCACCTCCATCGTGATGAATTTTATTGTCTTTAAAAAGATAACAATACAAACAATAGATTGCATCTTTACTAACACTATACTCCAACCAATCATGATATACATCGTCAAACTATTCATGATTGAAATGATGCATTGATCGAGCAATATCTATTAGAGGATATTCATGAAGCTTCAAACGAGGTTGACAAGGACCATTTATGAGATATGTTCTTCTAATAGGATCATGATGTTTCGAAGGATACTTCAGTATTGAGATTCTTTCTCCAGGATCAAACTTTAAAGAACTCAAATCAAATTCTTGAGAATGAGGTACTAGTATTTCAAAATGGTTGACATTTTCTTCTTAATGAGATTGATTATGATTATTAGAGACTAAATTAGATTTTAGTATTATGGAGACTAAATTTGATTTTGAGATTGTGGTACAATATTTCTCCACCGAATGTTGAGACATGTCATAAAGTAAGAACTTAGTTAAAACTTATAAAAATCAAATAATAACGTATTTTCTTATTTAACTCTAAAAAATTAAAATAGGCTAACTATTGAACAAGTAGTCAAGTAGGCACATTATCAACAAAGAAAATAGTGGAACACCAAACCTTAAAACTAACAAGCACTAGACATAGAAAGTAGACATGTCATTTATTTTGGTTGTTTGCATTTTTAATTTGGTTCAAATTGATGCACAAGTCACAACATAACTAGTAGAAATTAAAAATTCAAATTTGGAACAATGAAACTCTTATTTTCCTCAACTAATGTTTCTAAGTTCTAAAATGGTGGCAGTGGCACTTAAAAGAAATAAAACCTAAAATTAGCCATCTTTTGCACCATAAGTCATAAAATAAAAAAGAAATTTTACACAAATAAAAATCAAAATCCAAGTACTACATATATAGAAATAGAATTTTGAAAAGAATAAAATCATAAACGAAGGAATCGAAAACATACCAAGGAAGTCATAACAGAGATAGAGAAGACCGGAGCCAAGTGGAGGTCGGAGGGAGATGCCCGATGATGATAATCGGAAGAAGAAAGTGAGAGGCGAGTAGCGAGCTTAGCTTGCAGAGAAAGAGCGTGACTTTGTTAGAGAGAGAAATAGATATGATTTTTTATTGTTTGACATTGAATTAGGGATTTAATTTTAAATCCAATTTGTCCCTTTTTTAAAAAAAAAAAATGACATCATTTAGGTTCCTTTTAAGGAAAAAAATGCCTAACTTTCCTTTTAACATCTAAAGTGCATGAAACAAAAAAAAATTATCATGAACGGTTTCAAACCCGAGATTGTGTGGCCCTCTGCATGAAAAGTTAAAACCCCCTTGGCCACTGAGCCAAGTTTTTTGTTTGTGCCAAGGGGGTTCAACTTAGTGTATATATATATATATATATATATATATATACACATATAAAAAAAACTTCATCTCTATATATATATATTGTAATTTTTTGATGAAGAGGATTCGGATGAACCCCTGGAGTATACTTATCTCCGCGCCTGATGGTATGTAGAGAACTTTCTCTATATAGGCTCTCATTATTTTTCATTTATTTATTCGTCAAAGAGTATTTATGTTGAATTTTCAAATTATCAAAGAAA
>NC_061116.1:115631077-115873387 GCF_002878395.1 Capsicum annuum | reverse complement strand
TATTCGTCAAAGAGTATTTATGTTGAATTTTCAAATTATCAAAGAAATAATTCTTTGTTTGATAAAAATATTCCCTCTAGTTTTTTAAGTGTCTTTATAGACTTTAAAAGTAAATCCAAAATGACATTTTTAAAAACAAGAAAATATTATTTCTTATTTTTCTAACTAACATTCTTGTTATAAACTATGGGAATTGTCTAGAGTTTAAGTTTGTTGAAAACAGGGACTAAGTTTCTGATTAGTCAATATACTTAAAAGTTAGTTATAGTTAGTTATGGTAGTAAAGTTAGTTAGTCTTATCAGTTAGCTAGTACTTAAGCCCTCCTACATGATTAACCGAGACTTAATAGACACTATATATTTATTTTACAATCAATTAGAAATACAAAATATGCTTCTACATTCTTCGTCATCATCTTGCCTTATTCTCTCTTATCTTTCTTCTTCTTCTTCACATCATACAATATTCAGATTCTAGACTAAAGAATCTATAAAAAGTTTTATGGTATCAAAGTACAGAAGATACGATAAAGTTTCTATATCATTTTAATTTGTAATTTTTTGTTTTTCATAATTCAATTGAAGTGATAATGCTCGATCAAATATTGATCGCATTGTCAAAAATTCTTGACAACTCTACTCAAATTTAATTAATTTTTCAAAGATATATACAGTGGAAGCTATCAACAATAGAGGTAAAACACCTGTAGATCTGACAAGTTCATCCATAGCTCCAGGGCTAGCACCCAACCAGTCTTCAACTCTAATATATCACAAACATCCTCTGTTCTTGACCTCATATGATATAAATGAGATGACTATTATTTCTTTCCAGTTGAATGACACTGAAAATTATGTTTTATGGAGAAAGACTATGAAAATATCTCTTCTAGGAAGAAGTAAATTGGGGTTTATAGATGGGTGTTTAAAAAAAATTAGTCAGTGTAATTGTGGGGTATTTGAAAAAGAGTAATATAATAGCATTGTCGTGGCTTATGAAGTCTATATCTAGTAGTCTAATTATGGGAGTTGTGTGTTCTTCAAATGAAAGTAAGGTTTAATAAGACTTGAAACAAATATTTCACAAAATTGATGGTTTAAGATCCTATAATCTTCACAAAGAATTGCATTTATAACTCAAGGTGTTCTAGCTTGTTTTTGTATATTATACTCTAGATTGAAGGCCTTGTGGGATGAATTTGAATCTGTTGTATCCCGCCCCTCACCCCCTTCATGTGATTGTGAAAAATTTAAAGATTTTTTAGTATGTTTGCAAAGACAAAAGTTATATCAGCTTTTAATGAGACTAAATGACACTTATGCTCAACATAAAAGCCAAATATTACTTATGTCCCTTATGCCAATAGTAAATCAAGCCAATTTCCATGTTTGTTAGTGATGAGAGTTAGAAATCAGTTAGTGAATCTTTTAGCTCTGCTGAGTTATTGGGAATGGCTCCCAGTGTATCAGGTGCAGTGGCAATGTACTCAAGAAATATAGTTCAAAAAGAGAAATGGTCATATAATCTTAACTATAATCTTAACACTACATGTGATAACTGTAAGTTGAAAGTACACTGACAAAGAAATTGTTATAGGCTAGTGGTCTATCCACGTGCAGGTCGTCCAAGTCGTAATGAGAATAAAGGAGTAAATGATAAGCCTATGACTAAAATAGGAACACTGATCATAGGAAAAAGCAAATAAGAATCAGTTCAGGTGGATACAATGTAGTTGTAGAAGAGGGGGATACTCGGTCTTCTCAGATTATGACAGCTCAGAACCAAGTATAGAATTATCAAGAGGATCCTAGAAATACTTGTTATCTACAAGGGAAAGTAAATCATGGTGGTGTAGAATGGCAATCAAATAGTGCAACTAATGCTTAGCTTCTGGTTCAGGTGCAATCATGTTAGCCTCTGTGATTCGCCCCAGAACAATATCAACAAATCTTTAAATGCTGAAAAAAATCAACCTGTGGCATCGACCAATTTAGTGAAAATTACAGGTAACAGTGGTGCTCTGGTGATCACAGAGGGTCCACAATATTGAATCAATTAGACATAGGTGCCACTACTCATATGACTTCAGTAATTGAGATACTGAAGAAAACTTCAATTACTAGATTAATATTCCCAAAAGAGTACACTTACTGAATGGGAACATATCCTTAGTAACTCAAACTGACGCTAGCGGCGTATCAGATAAAAGCATTGTTAAAAATGTTCTTCATGTACCATAGTTTAAATTTAGTTTGTTGCTCGTGTCAAAGGCTACTAAACAACTACAATGTTATGCTACTTTTTTCTTGGCTTTTGTATTTTTCATAATCTCTGCAATGGGAAGGTAAAGGATATTGGTAGAGAAAAGATAGGTTTATATATCTTATCAGTTAAAGACAGTGGTGGACTCAAAATTTAGGAGTCGTGGGTGTCTTAAGGATGTTCGAACACATATTGACACCCAAAGCTGAAAGTTTTCACTTGAAAACTAAGTACCAAACTATTTTCTTGATTTTTTGAATGTTTTTTTGACTCTTATATAAATTTTTATATGTTTTTTATATAATACTACCTAGTCTGAGTCAAATTTAATGCGTGTCAGAGCACCACAAAAGTGCACCTAGATCCGCCGCTGCTCAAAGATTATTAAAAACCACTAAGAAAGTAGAATTTCTAATAGCAAGAGCAGATAATACAAATCAAAATAAAGCTAGTATTAAACTATGGAACAAAACACTTGGCTATGTGCCATCTCATACTCTAGACAAGCTATTTCTTGACAAGGAAAGTATATATAAATACAATAATAAATGAACGTACAATATGTCCTTGTGCTAAGCGGACTAGGAATTCATTCTCTAGCAGTATTTCTAGAAGCTTATATAGCTTTGAGCTAGTCCATATGGATTTGTGGGGCCCTTACAAAGTTGCTTCTTCATAAGGTTATAAATTCTTCTTGATTATTGTTGCTGATTTTTCAAATTTACCTAGATATTTTTGTCAAAATTGACGTTGGTGTCTATACTATGCTTAAATATTACTTTATTTATGTTTAAACTCAGTTTTATGCATGTACAAAAACAATGAGAGCTGATAAGGGAATTGAGTTTAGTAACTCTTCCTTTGATGAATTATTTAATAATCTAGGTATAGTTCATCAATAATCCTATGCATATACCCCTCAACAAAATGACACATCTTAGAGAAAATATAGACATGTTCTAGAGATAACTAGAACAATTAAATTTCAAAGTTATATTCCCTTATAATTTTGGGGTCAGTGTGTCAAGGCCGAAGTTTACTTAATTAATCGGCGGGCTACCATCTAACATACTAGGTGGTAAATCAACTTATGAGAAACTACACCAAAGACATTCCTCTCTCTCTTATATGAGAGTATTAGGATGTATCTATCATGCTAATAGTACAAGAACAAGATAAGATTATGCCTAGAACTAAACAAGTTGTTCATATGGGGTATTCAGAAACCCAAAAGGGCAACTTACTTTATAATTTAACTGATAAGAAGTTTTTTTTTCATAGGGATGTGGCATTCGGGGAAGATGTATTCCCATATTAGACTACTAAGGATCAAGAGTCATATTTTGTTAAAAGATGCTTTAAGGAATAATGCACGTGATTTATTTTTTATTTTTCTCCAACTTTTTTATATACAACTCCTAGTCATATTAGGATTTTTAGTTTTGGTAGGAAACTGACTACTTATTATTTTTGGTAGCAAATATGTTTCTTTTATGGTAAGTTTAATCTATTTCTGATTGTTATAGCACTATTTAAGGAGGAGTTGATGATCAATAATATGTAGTTTTACCATAAAAGAAAAATAAACTTGTCTGCATCTCTTCTCTTCTAACTCATCTCTATTTTCAGTTTTTAAGAGTATTATTAAAACCAACAATTGGTATCAAGAGCCAATTTCTTAAGGAATCTATGAGTGAAGAGATGAATTCTGAAAATAGCTTTTCATAAGTGGCTCCACCCGTTTTTATGGTGAAAATTATCAATTAAGGGCTGTGAGAATGAAAACTTACTTGGAGGCTCATGATCTATGGGAAGCTATGGAAGATGATTACAAAATTAATTCGCTATCAAATAATCCCCCCACAGCCCAAATCAAGAGTCACAAGCAAAAGAAAATCACAAAACTTAAGGCTAAGGCAACTCTGTTTGCTTCTGTTTCAACAACTATTTTTATAAGAATTATATCTCTCACATCACCAAAAGAAATTTGGGATTATCTGAAGAAAGAATATACTAGACATGAAAGAATCCGCGGAATGCAGGTACTAAATTTAATAAGAGAGTTTGAGTTGCAGAGAATGAAAAACTCCGACACAATCAAAGAGTACTCGGACAGATTACTTGGCATTGTTAATAAGGTAAGATTGCTAGGCATTAAATTTAAAGATTCAAGAATTGTTGAAAAAATTCTTGTTACAGTGCTCTAAAGATATGAAGTATGCATAACTACCTTGAAAAATACACAAGATCTGTTCAAGATTACTTTGACGGAGTTGTTAAATTCTTTTCAGGCACTAGAACAAAGAAAACTTACGAGGCATGATGGTATGGTTGAAGAAGCCTTAAAATCCAATCACAAAGCTCAAAGAAGGGGTAAAAATGTAAAAATTGCCCACCTTGTGAGCACTATGAAAAAATGGGTCATCTACCATATAAATGTTGGAAAAGGCCAGATGCGAAGTGCATCAAATGTAATCAACTTGGCCATGAAGCAGTGATTTGCAAAAGCAAATTTGAAAATTATGAAGCAGATGCACGTGTGGTCAATGAAGAAGAAAAAGACCATCTTTTTGTTACAATATGTATCTCAAGTAAGGTTTCAAAATATTTTTGGTTGATTGATAGAGGTTGCACCAACCTCATGACTTATAACAAGAGTTTGTTTGAAGAATTAAAGCCTACTGAAATATCCAAAGTTAGAATCAGAAATGGTGACCAGATTCTTGTTGAAGAAAAATGAATTGTTGTCATCAAAACAAGTTCAGGTAATAAAGCAATTTCAAATATTCTTTATGTACCTGGTATTGGTCAAAACTTATTGAGTATATGTCAGCTGGTAGAAAGTATCCTTTGAGGATAAACATTATTTCATCAATGATGGTGCTGGAAAAGAAGTTTTAAACATTAAGATGATAGGTAAGAATTTTTTATTTGATCCAATGGAAGATGTTTCCGTAGAACATGAAAAAGATCATAGGCTGAAAAAAATAATCCTCTAATTCAAAAAGCACAAGCAATATGTGAACATGCTAGGTTTAGAAGCTTTCAATGTTCCTAAAGGAATCAAAACAATAGAAGAGTTATCTATGTTTCAAAAAAATAAAATGGGTAAATTCAAATTCAAGATGCAAAGGAAGCAGGAAGATATGCCAAAAGGATTTAATAGTTAAGGTTGCATTCAAGACAACAAGTGAATTTAGTTCACTACAAGCCGAAAGATGAATCTTCAAATTTATTTACAAGGTCACTTTTGGTTATCAAGTGTGGAGATTTCAAGACAGAAGAAGATTAAAATTTTGCCTTTCCTAAAGCAAAAAGGAGTGTTAAACGTTGCTTTAAGGAATAATGCACGTGATTAATTTTTTATTTTTCTCTAACTTTTTTTTTACATATAACTCCTAGTCAAATTAGGATTTTTAGTTTTGGTAGGAAACTGATTAGTTATTATTTTTGGTAGCAAATAGGTTTTCTTTTATAGTAAGTTTAATCTATTTTTGATTGTTAGCACTATTTAAAGAGAGTTGATGATCAATAATATTTAGTTTTACCAGAAAAGAAAAATAAACTTCTCTGCATCTCTTCTCTTCTAACTCATCTCTATTTTCATATTTTAAGAGTATATATAAAACCAACATATTTGTTTAGTTCTCTTTATCTCACCTTTACTGATGAACATGATGTACTAGTTCACAGACCTTGTGCTAACACACATCAATAGTGATGTAGATACACCTCACTTGGAAGACAATATTCAATAGACAAATATACCACCTACACCATTTGTTTCAGGACCTGCACCAATGAATGTTACTCCTACACAAGCTACACCTACACATGCTGTACATGCTCAAGATTAAAGGAAATCTACAAGGAGCACAGATCAACCAAGTTGGATGAAGATTTGATATCCTTAATTTGCATGATCATATGCCATATACATTGTCAAACTACATGTCTTAAAACTCTATCTCTCCTAAATATTAATCTAACCTTGCTGCATTCTCTAATATTATTTAACCTTCTTATATAGAAGATATTAAGGATCCAAGAAGGATAGAATCTATGTAGATAGAAATCAATGCCTTGGAATCAAATAAGACATGGTTAGTGGTTTATCTACTCCTAAACAAAATACCAATTGGTTGAAAATAGATTTACAAAGTGAAAGTATAAGGCTTTAACGGAAATAGAAAGGTTTAGTGCTAGGCTTGTTGCAAATGGATATAGTCAGACTGAGGGTATTGATTATAAAGAAACATTCAGTCCAGTGGTTAAAATGGTCACTTTGGGAACCATTCTAGCTATTGCAGGAACTAGGAATTGACATATCTATCAAATGGATTTGTATAATGCGTTCTTACAATGAGCTTTGAATGATGAAATAAAGATGGAACTTCCATATGGATTGAAAAATTAGGGGGAGAACAAGCAAATATGTAGGGTTTCCAAATCCTTGTATGGACTTAAGTAAGCACTTAGGAAATGAAATGTTAAACTCTCCGAAGCACTGATCAACTATGGCTTTAAATAAAGTCAATATAATCACTCTTTATTTACCAAGAAAATAGAAAGTGGATTAATTCTAATACTAATCTATATAGATGACATTCTCATAACCAGTGAAATGATAGAGAAGATGGAAACCACGAATTCCCTGCACAAAGAATTCAAGATGAACTATCTGGGTGAACCAAAGTACTTCCTAGGTATTTAGCTTACGAGATCAGGAAAAGGAATAGTGATGCACCAGATGAAGTATGCACTTGAGTTAATATCCAATAAAAAACTGAGTTCAGTTAGCCTTAAAGCACACCTATGGACACCACTACTAAATTAACTTCTTGTGATTATACTGAACATAACAAAAAAGAAGCTAAGACTACTGATAAGCTAATTAATGATAAAGGTACTTATTAGAGATTTATTGAAAAATAATTGTATCTTACAGTAACCAAACCAGATATTGCATATAGTGTATAAACCTTAATCCAATTCATACAACAATCAAAGAAGTCGTACATGGATATTGCATTAAGGATCATTAGATATTTAAAGAACAAACCAGGTCAAGCTCAACTGCTATTTAGTAAAAAAGAGGATACTCAAATAGCTTACAATGATGCGGAGTGGATATCATGTGTTGTAACAAGGAAGTCAGTAACTAGATTTGTAATCAAGTTAGGTGAATCTTTGATATCCTAGAATTCTAAGAAACAATCCACAGTATCTAGAAGCTCTGGTGGTATAGAAGTCTAGAAACTATAGTGGGTAAGTTAATGTGATTAGTAGAAATTATCAAAGACCTTGGTATACCATTACAACTACCTATTAACGTCTTCGGTGACAGCAAAACAACCATGTAAATGATTGATAATCCTATACGTCATGAGAGAACCAAATGTATTGAGATAGATTGTCATTTTACAAGGAGAAAGGTTCAACGAGGTTTGATAAACCATATTATATTTCAACCACTGATTAACCTGCAAATGTTTAACTATGATCTTAGACAGAGTTCAGCATGAATACCCTATCTTCAAACTTAGTGTGTTTAACATCTTTCCAGCATCAAGTTTGATAGAGATTGGGGTGGGGGTGAAGATAAGGGAATAAGTTATTGATTGGTCAATACACTAAAAAGTTAGTTATAGTTTATTATGGCAGTTAAGTTAATAATATTGGTTAACTATTAATTAAGCTATCCTATATGACTAATGGTGACTTAATGTACATTATTTATATATCTTATGATTACTCATTTTACAATAAATTAGAAATACAAAATATGCTTTACATTTTTCTTCATCATTTTTCTTCATCATTTTTCTTCTTCTGTCTTCTCTTTCTTCGTGTTCACACCATACAATGTTCCGATTCTAGACTAAAGAATATATAGATTTTTTCAAAGTTGAGGCCCTTTTTATATTCTCTAAATTCATGTTAGGATTACCTCATCTATTAATGACAGATGAAGGTACAAAAAGGGATAAACCCCATATTGTGGATGGTAAATGAAAGCAGATCAAAAAGGGAAAACTTAGTCAGCTTGGTTTGAAGTTGAATCTAGAGTTAGACATGATCCCCATTGGTCATGAACTTGGGTACGATGGGGCAACACAGTGCACTATCTTTGATTTCGACTTTCAGTCCAAGTATTTTTGTAAGTCAAGCTAGTACCTCTTTGATGGTGGTATATGGTATCTCTACTATATCGGAGATGACTTTGGTCACATATGAAGTGTGAAATAAGGTGGGTGAATAGAAATAGGTAGGGTAAGGACAACTTGTGGCATATAGAAACTCGGCTTACATATTTACCAATAAGCTAGCAGTGAAATGTGTGCCCCTAAACTATATTTCTCCTTCACTACAACGGGGTGAGATTATGGATGAATTGAAAAAGGATGATATTGAGATAGAGAAAGCTAAGTGAATTCAAACTATTATTCTATATGTAGAGGGGAGTCACCCACAATTAGGGTGTAAGGCTAAACTAGCCCAAAGATACTGTTACATAGTGTGATATTGTCTGCTTTGGATCAAGCCTGCATGATTTTTCCTAAAATGTATTCATCACACTATTAAGAAACCCTAACACATTATATGTAGCTTCCCGATCGTTGTAGCTACCAATGTGGACTTTTGTTTGCACATCCAACAATTTCCCCAACTCATTAAACCTTGACTTTGATATCAATTGTTGTGCTAAACCAGCCCATAGTCACTCTTACATGATGTGATACTATCCACTTTGAGCCAAGTATGCATTCTTTTCCTTGAAAGGCCTCACACCATTAAGAGATAATATACCTTATACGTAGCTTCCCAATTCTTTCAGCTAATAATGTAGGACTTTTATTCGAACACCCAACATGGGGAAATGGAGCAATATATTGCAGCCAATTCTAATTTTGTATCGAAATTGAAGGTGTTCTACCATAATGATGTTTACCTTGTTCGTTTCAATGCCTTGGACAATTGTGAGGGTAAGTTCTCTATCAATAATAGAGGGCAAGTATTAGAAACAACTGGTTTTACTATGGGGAAAATTCGTAATGTTTATATCGATCTTTTATGTGCCTCTACATCTAGCACAGGGTAGACCTTTGAGCTCTACTTTGGCCAAAATTCAATTTATAATAAACCTATTATTTTCCGAGTGTGAACATTAGAACTATGCTGATTTAGGTCTAATTGCCCAACCTACCATATTTGTTGCTGGGGAAGAGAGACAAGGAGGTTCAACTATTTACAAATGGTGCACCATAATTTTGAAAGAATTTCGTATGCTAGGTTACTAGTGCACATGGATGTGACGATGAAGGAGGGGAAGGAGCTATATTAATGTCAAAAGAACCTAGTGGGAGGATCTTTTGGGATGAAGTAGTCTATGACTTGCTTAGGCTCATTTACTGCCCTATGAATAGTCGATCCTACCACTTGAAACATCCCGACTTCCATTCTCAACAAATATAATATACACACTATTTACTTGCTCATCTAGAAATAGTTATCTTTGTTTACTTATTTTCACACTGCTCTCATGGAGATATTTCTAGCTCTCGGAGGACGGCCTCTATAGCATGATTCTTAGATCTATCGATCCTTGTTTATTTGCTTTCCATTTATATTTATCAATTATTATGCCTCTATTGCTTATTAAACTAGAAAGACTAATCAAACCACTAGTAAATAAACTCAAAATCAAAGTTTAATTAACATGCATGCTCTTGACGTCTAACAAATTCAATTGTACCTATTTTGGGCAAACAATTATGGCGTTCAACTTTTAGTTTGATTTTCCTGTATGTATACACTAAAGTGTGGTAACATATTTGAGAGATGGTTTCAAAAATTTGCCTCCACATTTGAGTATCATAATCTAATGGTTTAAGATTAATAATGATTACGATCCGACTTGCTTTCTAATATTACATCCTTCAATTAATTAATTTTATGAATATCTTCTTTAAGATTAGAGATATGCGGACGAACGTGGAAATTACTCCTATAACGTAATAATAAGTATTGTTGTCAAACTCTATTTATTGACAGCGACAGAAGTCAAAGTGATATAATCTAAAGACGCCTTCTGTTTGATAAATACCACCAAACTATATATCAGAAAAATGATAAAAACTTGCAGTGGAAAGGATTCAAAATGCAATTCTTCACAAACTGACAGGTGAAAGCCTCTCATTTCATTTTTTATTTCTTTTCCTTTTTTGGTTCTTTCACGACTAAATATTTTTGCTAAAATTAAAATTGAACTCCTTCAAAAGTTTGTCCAAATCGCCAGTTAGCTGGTGAAATGTTGTAGCTTGTGATAGTCCTTCCATCACTTGTAGTCACTTGAAATGAAAGACTCTGACCATTAAGATAGGAATTGCTCTGCCAATTTTGGCCCCAATTCCTTGCCATTGTCTGCCATTCAGAATCAGACCCCTTAATAGAGACTGAATTAACATCCCCAGCACCCCCAACGTTTGTCACCAAAACCAAGTTAAAGTAAGAATTTCCATTTATTGTGAACCTTATTCCTCCTTTCTTGCTGCAGGGCACCCTGTGAAAAACCTCAGAGAACATGTCAACCAACTATTTCTTGACAACTAAAGTTACAGGGATAAGGCACAATTTCCTCCCAAACTATACCTGAAATCCCAATTCTGTATTTTTGTGCTTCTTTGTGATTATGTGATTGTCCAATAGCAAAATATTTTTGTGCTAGCTTGGTAAAAAAGTAAGTTTAGGGGTACTAGGATCCATAAAGTTTAAACATGTCATTGAGATTTCGAGCACAGTTTGTGAGGGTACTTATGTCTTATCTCAATGTTAAATATGTGCAAAGAATTTTTGCGATGAAGATAGTCTAATTTGTAATTGCGGAATTGTTTTTAATGGAGTATAAGATGTTAAATTCTTGCTTAAAACATGTCTTTTTTTTTTTAACGTTATATTCACTTACCGGATGATAAAATTTGTACGCTATTTAGTGCAATCTAGTTAATTAGTTTACGCGTTAATTTTATAGTTACCTAAAATGAGTTTTACTATCACTTATGTTACAAAACTATTTGCACAATTAGCTATAAGGTAACTAATTAGTTAAATAACTATGACAAATAATAATTGGTGAACTAATAGAAATAGTAACTACTCTCGCTGTTTTATTTTATGGCACATTTTTCTTTTAGTTTGGTTTGAAAAGAATAATGATATATTTATTTATTTATGTAGAAATAACTTAGCTATAATTTTTATTTTTAATTTTGTTCTAAATAAGATGATTTATAACCACACAAATATTATATGACTTATATTATATCACAAGTTTAAAAAATCTCTAATTTATGCGAAGGTATTTGATTGGACATGTAGTTTAAAAATGAAGAAAGACTTGTAAAACAAGTCGTCTAAACCAAGCCATAAATATGAAGTGAAAATGACCTCTTACGACAACTTAGAAGAAGAAAATTATCTTTCAAATATCTTATATATAAAAGTAAAAGATCTCCTATGTATAAAAATGACATAAAATTAAAAACAAGTTTGTAAAAGGCTATGAAACTAATCCCCCAATAGTTGCGAGCTATAAATAATTTCTTTAAGAGTTAAAAGAAAAGTTTAAGTTAAAAAGTTATACTAAATATAGAAAGACTTCATTTTTTTTATTTAGAAACGAAAAAGAGTGTCACATAAATTGAGTCACAAAGAATATTTTGTCTTAAACTTGCCCTTAATTAAATAAAGTCATGTAAATTGAGAAGGAGGAAGTATATATTACTACTATAATATATTATTGTCTGTATAATTGAATCAACCTATAATTATTTTTTCACTGAGCTAAGAGATGGTGAATTTTTTTGCCTAATGCCTTTCTTTGTTATTTTGTAAGATCAAAGTTACCTTACACTGTCAGTGCACAAAATTTAAGCTCAAAACAAAAAATAGAAGTTCACCTTCGGAATGAAACAGGGACAATTCCGGCTCTGTACTGAGCTATTTGCAAGAAGGCAGGCTCAGCCAAGTCGAAGTGCTGGCGTGGAGGATTGCACCATCCACCGTTGTCATTCGGCTCGGATGGATTTTGAGGGCAGAAATTTGTGGCAGTGACAGAAATAGTCCCCGGAAGGCACCATGGAGCGTCATTGCTGCAAGTGAGCTCGTAGCAAGATCCACATGCCAAGCCATTGTTGAATAGTTCTGTGCTTAGTGCTGCAGTGTTGGTTCCATATCCTTGGCTATACAAATTGCCATAACCACAAGCACCCCCTACATACATGCTCCACAACATGATGTTTTTTTAGCCAATTTAACTTCAATAGTTTATATAAGTACAGGAAACCGTCCATAAAACATTGTCCATAAACCTCCTACGTGCTATAAACGAGTTCAAATGCAGCAATAGCTTAAAATTATTTATATTGTCAGTGTAATATTTTTTCAGTTGCTACGATTAAGTATGAATTAGTTTATTTATCATGAGTTGGATCATTTACAAAGAAAACATCACTTCTTTGTTTCATTAATACTACTCTGTTTAAAATGAACTTCATTTTCTATATCGTTTTAATTACAATATCTCACATCGCATGTTCAAAATCACAAGATTTAAAGGATATTTTGATGCATTATACCCATTAGTTTAAGACCATAAAATTCAAATAATTTTATTTTTAATTTTATAAACTCCGAGTCAAGTAAATTAAGACTGTAAAATAAAGCGTAGGCAGGGACGGAGCCACCTTTAGCTCAGGGGTTCATCCCAATACTCTTTGATGGAAAATTATACTATTTGTACATGATTAAAATTATGTTTATATATATATATAGTTGACGTTGACCCCCTTTAGTTAGTTTATATATTTACTTCTGAATCCCTTAGTAAAAATTGTGGCTCCGTCACTGAATGTAGGGGTAGTATAGGATGAAAAGTTATAAATCTTTTGAACATACCCATTGTACCAGAAGCATCACTCCCTCCATAGAAGGTGGCATGCGCACTTTGCCAGTCTCCATAGTCGGCGAAAGACCCATGGAAGCAAAAGCTTAATAATGATAACAATAAGAGGAAGAAGAAAGCAAAATGTGTGAAGAATGTTGCAGGAACATCCATTAGTGAAGAAGTTGAGAGTTAATTAATTAACGAGGATGAGAGAGTAGTAAGTGGCTTAAAGCTAGTAGAAGGGGTAAGGAGGCGCTATTTATATTTACAACTAGTGAACTTGAAGCAGAAATTGCTGCTAAAGATATGGTAGGCAAAATTGAAGTATTGTAGATAGTGACAAATTTAGAACGCTGTCTTAAAAGCTGCTGAAACTTTTCTCCTTCAATTAATTCTTTTTGTTTTCGGTAATCTTTCAATTATTTGTCTCTACGCTATTTTCTCCGCATTGTTTCACTTGTCTACTTTCGATTCAAGTAAAAGTGAATGGATAAAGTATTTATTTATGTTATTTAGTTCTCCCTTTTGTTCCTTTTTATGTCCCTTAAATTTGAAATAGATATTTTTTTACTTGTTCATTTGGCAGATCTTGAGACTTTTTATTTTCTTCCAATATTATTTGTATTGTTACGAGAGACTTGATTTGATTATTCGTAGTTAGGTTTATACATATGCTTTGTTTTTCTAAGTTGTGTACTTTATATTTTCAATTTTTCATCACCGTCATGGATAGGACGAAAACTCCAAGTTAATTGAAGGAAATATGTCACGACTAGAACCAGGGCGTAGTCGAGATAGGTATCTCCAATCCACCATGAGCCGATGACCACCCCTTAGCCTAACCTCCAGAGGACAATAAAAGAATATAGCGAAAGCCAACCAAATACCAATAAGAAGACTAGGTAATTCAAATGGAAATTCTAACAATCCGAAGCAAACAATCATCAATAATCTTAATACTTGTCAACAAAAGCCTCTAAAATCAAAAATACCAACTAAGTCGGCACATGCTCCCGACTATGACATAAAGGAATTCACAATTCTCAAAATATGAAAAGAAATCTAATGAAATGACAGGGCTTTTCGAAAGATGGAGGCTCACTACTTTACAATAAATCAACCGATGAATCACACCACCTAATGCTGCACAGAAGAGACAGAAAAGTCCTCCGAATCTACATCATGAAATAATGCAACATCCAAAGATGGTCAGTGGGGCTAACACGGACATGTAACTTAGAGAAAAGGGATAAACTAATGCCATTACCAAAAAAATCAGTCAAAATCACATGCACAACATTTATATACATATATAGGATACCGGGATGGGGACATGGTCATGAACATGAGAGTTTAAACCATTAGTCCGAATTATGTAGCTCGCTCCATCTTAAGGTACCCACAAGCTATATGGGTCCGACTCCCCCGACGGAAGGGCCCCAATGCGGGAGAGTTGCACGTACCAAGGAAGCCGAGGAAATTCTAAAGTCACGAAGCCATCCAAAATATAAAGTGTGCACCAAGCACACGGTTACACAGAACGCCACATCGGCAAATGTGGTTTTCACTGCTGCTGTCCCCCTACGGGGACTACACCTTCTCGGTAAGCTACATAATTTTTGTAAACCCAAATTAAAATAGTTTACAGATAACTCAACCATTAACCAATCAATCTTTATTAAGATATTTTCCAACCTGATATCGTCATAAGAATATGCTTGCAAGATAATTCCATTATGTTAGACTAGTCCATTTAACCACTAGATTCCCAAGTTTCATTTAAAACCCAAAACTATGGCCACCAAGGGCATTCCAAACCATTGTTATCGATTCATCCTTTAATGCAATATAATAGATTGAAAAATAAGTTAAATTGTGTGAATAACCATATTTAAAATCAAAATTGTAAAGTGGGTTGAGGTTAATACCATTATCATGCCAAAATTCATTCAATTTGGGGAAAACCATGTCCTCCATTTCAACCATTAAATTAATGCACCAATTTAGTTCAAAACCATCAATTAAAAGCATGAAATACAAATTTAAACATCGGAAAAACAATTCATGTAATAATCAACCAAAATCCCTCAATCCCATTTCAAACCCATCAATTAAATCACATGAATAATGATTAAAGAAATGCCACAATATAAAATTTATGTTATGGATGAGAACATTCTTGAAACACCAAAGAATTTGAAGAGAAATCAAAGCTTGGAGCTTGAATGATGAATTCTCTGTGAAACCTAATATCCCTTGCCTTGGGAGTTAAAGAGGAAAAAGTGAGGTTTAATCTTGATAACTGAAGGAAAAAAGGGTCTTCAAAGTGTTTTAACTTGTGGAAAAGAGTGCGGAGGGAGGAAAAGACCAAAAAGACCCTAATTAAAGCATGCAAGAAAATCCTAAAAACAGTTATCCTGGGTAACGACTCATGAGGTCTGACCACGAGTCTTGGCCCAGAGTCCCAAGCTTTCCCTTTAGTAGCATATGTAGTCCTTTTTGTTCTCTTTTATCCACCTGATATTCCACAATTTGTTCCTCCATTTTCACAACAAATTTAGAGCCCAAAGAGAGGAAATTAGGAAATCATCCATTTAAGCTAAGGTAAGCTAGCCTAATATTATGCCCAAGCGCACACACAACTATACATAGTCCACCAAAGTAATATAGTGGCCTTATGAAAAGCCAAGTATTAATCCCACAGGGACTAGTATTAAGAAATTATCTTGTTCCAGTCTCACTTCAAAGATTAAATAGATGCTAAAGTAACCTCAAAAGTTTGGGAAGTTAAAACTAAACATAAACTTAAACAAGGCAATAGATTAAAAGTTCTTGGACAATAATAAGGAAAACCTAGGGTTAAAGCACTATGAACATCATAATAAGCTATGGTAGTCCGTTGATTAGGTTACTTATCATGGTTGTTTGTTCACGAGGTCGATATTATGATTATGGACTTTTGAACCTCTCAACAATTATCTAACTTAGCCCACAACTACATCGTTGAGCAGAGATACAAGAACTAAGTCAAATGCATTCATATTCTATCCCATAATTGAAGAAAATAGGGTACTTAGGTATATTTCTATCCTAAATACAATTCATAATATCATTAATTTTAGTTTACGATCCCATTCTATATATCCAATGTTCTATCCTATCGTTCCTCCTTTTGGGTTCACAATAGAATTTGGCATGTATTATAAGGATCGTAAATCCTTAAAATAGTGATAAAGAGGATAAATAAACAATCAAAAATCATAAATAACAAAAATCAATTCAATTTATAATAAGAGTAATCATGTTTTTGCCTTAACCCAAAAAATGAGTGTTTAGCCACTCATGGATGTAGCAAGAACAGTAATGAAATAATCCATGTATATATCCAATAATAAACTAAATAAAAGGAAGAAAACCCTATTTCCAGCCTTATCAGTCATGTTTTCATACCCTGAGGTAGTTCACCGTTCATACACAAAGGTTGGAGTGTCCTATTTATAGTAGAACAAGATTTGTTGTCGTTTTTAACATAGGGGCATGTCACACCCTTATCGTGTGGACTAGGATCCGCGGCATGCCATTATCATGCCTAGATACTGGAATTGAAATTAAAAAAGGCAACCAAGGGTGTTCCATGTCCTTATCATGACATCTAGGCTACGTGGCATGCCAATGAGTCAAAATTTTCCAGCTTTGCACAATGCTTGTCCTATGCGTTTACCCCTCATTCCAACCTTTGTAGTGGTGTTTCATCTTTATTTACAGATCATGTATCATCCATTAATAATCAAGATAAATTTACCAAACATCATATAACAATACATACCCTGAATTATAGTTCAAAACCACATAGCATCCAACACAACAAACTAAAAAGGAACATAACTCAATCTAAGAGTACTAGTTTTCGCATTTGAACTTTAACTTAGTGTTTTGACTCAAAACTCATTATGAACATACCTTAAACACTAAAAATACATAAATAAACACTTTGATGCAAATTTATACAAATATTCACTCAATAAGCACACAAGAAGTCCTCAAAAAAGGCTAAACAAGTTTGGATAACCACACTTAGGTGCATAAATCCACCTAAGATCATCAACCCACACTTAAAGCTTTGTTCGTCCTCAAACAAAACTTCCCTTAGGCCTAAAGATCAAGGAATACTCCAACACTATTACTATGAGAAGCACAACAAAGCTAGCACTACAATGACTACATAGATAGCAAGTTTCATAGACAAACATGTCTTGTAGAATTGAGACCTAAACAATACTACAAAATATCCTAACCTTAAGAATTTACTCACCAAGTTGGAAAATTCATGCATATTACTCAATCACAAAGATCATATAAATCACCTAAATATCATCAAACATGTTCCTTCATAACAAGAGTGTTGCCCATAATCACTCACATAGATACAATTATCATAAAAATAGGTATAAGGATCAAATTACATTCACTCTCATAGAGAATTCACAAGTTACACAAGATGAAACATAGGCTTGCCCTTAGTGTAGTACTCTACTAATTTTAAAATGTTAAGAATGAGGATCAAAGAGGACTTTAAGGGTCTTAATGTAGGCTAAGGGACGGGTAGGAACTATTCCGGTCAGTAATAGTGACTATCTCCACTAAGTGTTTTAACACATCACTTTATATATTAAGATCTTTCCTCAAAAACCAAACTTCCCCACATCTAGCTCACACTTTCTTTTGTTTCCCCCTCTCTTTTAGCTAGTTTACGCATACAGTAGTTTTAATTTTACATCAACACATAATTCAGTTTTTCACTTTTCATTACATCACTCCCACTCACATCACATAAATTTTTTAACACCACTAGTTACTTCTTTAGGGCTTCACTTTCACCTCTTTTCCTTATTAATTTCACACTATTTATCTTCATTAATTTTTTTCATCAAAAGAACTTAGGAGCTTTAGATCAAATTAAGGTCAACCAAAGAAGGGGACAACCTACATATGAGGCTACCAAAGAACTAGGCTAAGGCTCAATAGGGCTAACTAAGATTATGTATAAGGGTAGGTAAACAAAGGTATAAACATGGATATCAAAAAATTGCATATATTATCTCCTAAACCCATACTCTTTATTTATCTTTTCACACACACTAGACAAGTTCTAAACATCAATATGTGATGATTGGTGAATTTACCACTTTTGCTCTCAATAATTATGCACACTACTATGATACGGAGGACAAAATGAGACATAATTGTGATTAAATGCACTAATATCCACATTCTATTGGAACATTATTGAGGAGATAGAAAGATGTGGATTGGAGCTAAAAACAATCAAAAGAGTGTAAAGAAGTGCAAATGAAGACCTTGAGTAGAACTTGGCCTCAGTTATCACGATCGTAGTCCTTAGACCAAGATTGCGACCAGTCAAGATAATGCAATCACATGGCCTTTTTCACAATTGTAGTAGGCGCAATTGCAGCCACACTGGTGCAATCACGACCTAGAAAAAAATCAGCCCAAGGGAAAAGATGTAACACCCATAGCCATTGCCAAATTTTCCATAAAGAAGACTCAAACCATATCATTCCAATGGATTCTACTTTTTCTACAATTACCAACTATTGAACATTGTTCTAGCTCTTAGCCTCCTTACTTGGAGAAGAAAACATTGTATTAATTTTGGCTGAAGAATATATTGGAGTAGCTTCTAAGAGGAGAGCTAGAAACCTCCCATTGAAGATTCGCTTGATTCCAAAGTTTGAAGTAACTTTCCCTTAGACCTATATGAATCAAATCAATGAAGATTTTAGGTATACCTTTACTTATCTATCTTATGAGCAGATCTTATTTCCTATTGAGATTATGTATGAATTAGGTTAAAGTGTATATGGGTTGTATTGTTAGTTTCAATTAGTAGTTCATGCTGATGGGTTTTGCAAATGCTTGATGATGATATCGGATTTGTTGGTGAAATCCTCAAATTTTTGAACCCCCTCAACATCCTTGCCAAAAGGATGTGGGTAACCTTGTTCCTTCAACCATTCTTGAAAGAGGGGTTGAAAGTGACATGAGCATTTATGAACAATTACTTAGATTATAGTTGTTCCCTTTTTGTTATCTTAGAAATAAGGATAAATGTAGAATTGCTATGTCTTAGGCATCATCCTAGAAATAGGGATGCCTAAATTGTGGTTTGGTTACCAATTATTGAACACACCCGTTTGGTTTCTAAAAGAATCAATGGGTGATAGTTTGGTGCTTTGTCAAAAGGCTAGTACTAACACCCCTAACTGAACCTACCCACATTTGATCTACTAGAAATAAAGTTGATGATTTAAACCCACATGTTAGCTTTCCTTAGTAAGGCAAAACCCCAATATCCATGTCTAATTGAGTAGACTATAATAATACATAGCCTGAAGTTGGTACTTGAAAAAAACATAAATAAATATTAGTGTTGATACCTTTCACACCCCTTATTTTTATCCCTTTTTTACTATTGGTTTAAATTTAACAAGTATCCATTATTTTAAATTAACTTGATCTCTATTTACATTGTTCTTTGTGGATTCAACTCCCACTCCAAAGTGGGGTAAATATATTGACGAGACTGCCTTGTACTTAAATTTATGTGTAAGTTGAGCATCACCATAAATGGTGCCGTTGTTGGGTAACAATTTGGTGTATCAAGCTAGTTTGGATTTCTAGCTTACTTGCTTGAATTTGAACTAGTAAACATTTGTTTGTGATTTTCTTTTATTTCTTGTGTTAGGTAGATTTTTATTTTTACTTACTTTTCTCTATGCCATCTTTCGACAAATATAATTTTGGTAGTTGGAAGTCCTATCTTGACGATCCATGTCTATATTGTGATGGATCCCACTTTGAGAGAGATTGTAGATTTTATCCTCGAAGAAAAATGAAAGCACCATCTCGATCTTATTGGGAGTATGTTTGTTCTTTATGTGGTGGTCGAGAAGGACATTGAAGTGATTGTCAAAATGCCCCTCCCTTTATTATGCTAAAACAAATGCTAGTTCTTCTTATGAGTTTGCTAGGTTTTATAATGAGAAGAAGAAAGAGCAACATACCGGGTCCAATAGTTTGAAGCAATGATTAAAACTATCTTAGATTGGGTAACTACAACGGGGGAGAACGTGCAAGACATTCAATAATCCAATGAGGAATTTGGAAGGGAAATTATCATGATGAAGGAAATAGGAAAGGAGACAAACCTTGCAAATACCACTACCTTTCCCACTTCCTAAGAGGATATTAATCAAGAAGAGAAACTAACTGTGATGATGATCTTGGTAGCAAAGAACACTCAGTGATTTCCCAACCAACCTAACATCATATGTTTGAAGATACCAGAACAAAGAAAATGATACTAGAGTGAAAAGAACAAGCCAAGCAAATATCTTATGACTACTCTAGTTCATTTTAAGGCAAAGGTGCTGATAGGAATGTAATTTTGGAATTTAGGGATGGACCTCACTCAGACCAATTTTTTGCATTGTGCTTAGAAGATGTGATGAGAATCTATCCACCTAGGCAAATGTTGGATCGTTGAGAAAAGGAGTACCATCCCTACATTTTGGAATTTGACATTTCGAAAGAGCACAAAGAAGCCCCACCATCTGAGGCTAGGGAACTCAACTTTCGATATATAACTAGTGACCTATTAATGTCCTAACTTTTACCCAAGAAGCCGAATAAAAAGTGTGATAAAAAATTGGGTCAAAGGTTAATATCTTCAAGGTGGCGAGATAAATCCTTTCTCATCACGTCCTCACATCTGCTATTGTTCATCTTGGAAGATCTAAATCTTTTGTCCCTCTATCGCTCAATGCATAGTGAGCAAAATTTGGGGATACGGTTTAAATTTTCTAAGTGGAAACGTAAAAATAAGTTGAGGAGGTGTCATGCCGTGATGTTAAACTAAGCTCTCAATAGAAGGTACCCCATCAAGCATGAAAAGTGGCTTATATCCATTTATTTATACATGATAGAGTAGATTTTTTTTTTGTTCATGCATAATCCGTGAAAAGGTGGTACTATGATAAGTGTTGACTGAAATTGAAAAAGGGAAAGTGTGAAATTATCTTGTTTTAAACTTGACAAGGGAATGAAGGGTACATAAATTTTGGTCTTAGTTACCACGATCGCGGCCCATGTCACCATGATCATGGAGGTCGCATGTCTACGATTATGGAACTAGGACCGCGATCGCAGTAAAATCAACTTAAATAACCATCCAATTGCCATTCTCCCCACAAATCCTTTTTCAATTTTTCTCAAATTCTCTCTAAGTTTTGGATTTGTGATGATTGTCCAAGTGTTTATTTCAATCCATTTGCATCATCTAACTTGGTACTAGGTTGAAAAGATGGGAGACTTTGACAATAATAGGTTCATGGCCAATGAATTTCAAAACCTTTACTATGGTGGCCTGCATAAGACGAATTTACACCCGAAAAGGGGTATTTTTATAGATAATATGGAGGAGAAACTCCTGGGATTCTATGCCAAGATCACTGATACTGAGTGGATGTGCTTTACCCCAAACCCCTGCTATGATAATGAGCATTGGGTACGTAAGTTCTACACAAAACATAGCATAGTTTTCTTACAAACCTAGTGATGACAATTCAGGGAAAGAAGGTAAACTATAGAGCAGAGTGGATCAATGGGATATATGGGCTCCAGGATGCAGATATGACCCAGTTTTAAGCAACAGGATGCTAGCCAAAGACTTTGATAACAAACATATTATGTCCTTACAAAGAAGTTCTCTGGTCCATCACCAAAAGATATATTTCTATGAATGACTTTATAGCAGAGTCTATGCTTTGGCTGAACAACATCTGCAGTAGAGTATCTCTATGAACACATATGACTACCGTCATAGATCTGGGAGCTTTAATGGTGGCTTATATCCTATTTGGTATTTCTCTAAATATGGGAAAAATTATGATCTCTGAGTAGAGACATTTCAAGAATCATAGAGGTACAATTCTTCTCTTTTCTTCCCTTATCACTAAGCTATGCAATAGGGTAGAGGTAGAGGAATATGTTGTAGATACCTAGGTTCACCCAGGCCCCTGCATCTTTCCACTAAAATCCCAAGGGAGGGTGCCCCTGGTCAGAGCAAGAAAACAAAGATGAACTTGGTCAAGGCAACACAGGAGTACCCAGACACTTGTAGACCTTCTTTAGAAAACCCTTTTGATAAGATCTTAGGACAGCTATAAGTGATGAAGGAGCTAGTTTCTAAACTGCCTCAGGGACCGAGGGAGCCCTCCACTGCTTGCTACTTATATTTAGATCAATCATATTATGAGATATATTAGGAGGAGAAGAAGAAGCAAAAGACAATAATTGCTAGATTGGATAGAGCCTATTTAGACTTGGCTTAATCACACAGGGACCTTAAGGAGTCACATAACAAGATAAAGAGAGGGGGAAGAAGAGGGACAAATTTTTCACTAATATGTGGAAAGGGGTCAAGGGCCTTTGGAAAGTCCTAAAACCCTATTATATATTTACTTCTCCGAGGGTTGATAGTGATGATGAGGCCTCTGTTAATTAGTTAGCCAATGATATTGGTGGTGATAGTGTAGATTTAGTGGGAGAGAAAAGCACCTGATGCAGATTCAGGGACACCCCTTACCCTTTACATATGATTTATTGTGTACGCAGTGAGGACACTGC
The DNA here is from genome assembly GCF_002878395.1 of Capsicum annuum. NCBI lineage: Eukaryota > Viridiplantae > Streptophyta > Magnoliopsida > Solanales > Solanaceae > Capsicum > Capsicum annuum. Next base: position 115,850,471 of record NC_061116.1, on the reverse strand, counting down.
TTTCTTCTCACTTTGGGGTGCCTTTCCCTAGATTTGTATTATTTGGATATATTTCTAGATATTTTATGTTGTTTTGATTACATTCTGGATGTTTTATTTTGATTTTGGGATGCTACATTTGGGCACTCTGATGGAGCCCATATTTTCATAGATTATCATTTTGTTTTGTTTTTAGATTTTTTGTGTTAATTTAGTTTTAGTTTGATTAGGATAATGCATAATGAGCTTTGACCTATGATAGATTGAGTGATGACATTCCTAAAGGTAAAGTTTCATGTTTGGGTGTTGAATTATAGATTCAGGGAAATTCTGAGTACCTATGTTATCAAAGTCATACATGCTATTGGCAAAGTTTGAGTAGCCATATGGTTGGTTCACCCATATTAAGTAAAAATATGAGACTAAGGTTTCGTTCGTTGCCATAAGCTAGCAAATTATGCATAGTGCAAATGCAAAATAAACAAACCACTTCGTCCAAAACTTTTTCAAAAATCGAGGGTATGGACGTGATCAATGTTGTAACAAAACTATGTCTCTTTTTGTGACTCCATAATTTTTGACTTGTAAATATTGATAGATACTCCATTTTTGAATTGAATGTGAGGGGCGAATCAAGTCTCCTTGGCGAGTTCACATGCCACGTGCATTGAGATTATTTGTTTAAATCTCAGGTAGAATTATGTCATCTAGAACTTGCTCCATTAGTCTCTCAAGGCTAATTTTGATTATATTTGGTTGGAGAAATGATCTTAGGCCGTCTTTGTGGATTTTTGAAACCTACTTTAGTTAAAGAGACTACTCGTGTATAGATGTTGTCCCTAGTTACCCATTTTGAGCCTTTGAACCTTTCCATGGCAAACACATGGAAAACTATAGCCCTTTCAAAATTTATCACTATTTTGAACCCTGCCCTCTTTGAACTTCAAAATGCAACTTAAGGCTAAAAGCCTAAGTTGGGGGTGGTAAAGATTGAAGAAAGAAATTTTAGGCCACTAGGTGCTAGTGAATTCCTACATGCTTAAGCATTGAAAAAATAAATAAGAAAAATAGAGAAACCTACAAAGGAAGGAATTGCTTGAAATTTGCAAGAAAAAGAAATAAAAGAAAATGGGTGAAACAAAGAAGCAATAGTAGGAACATGTGTAATCAAAAGATTGAAAACAAAAAGAAGTGGCTCATAGTAAAAAATTGGATTAATTGATGTAATGTAGATGTTCAAGGAGGGTATAGCCTTGTTGTTCCAAATGGTATCCTACCTCTCCCTGAACCTACATTACAAACTTAAAATCCCTTCAAGATCTCCAACCATTTATTTTCATTATAGCTACGATTGAAAATTGGGGCAAGCCTATGGCATGACACTTGAGTACATAGAGAGTTTTTGTGAGGGAGAAAGTTTTGCACTCAAAATTCCTTGTTATATATTTGGTAGATTGGCGTGTGAAGTTTTCATTCTTATGAGGAGACATGTGAATAAGTTGTGGTGGGTGATATAACCTTCCAATAAATGAGGCAAAATGAGTATAGCTTAATGATGGTAAAAAGTGAGTCACTTCTAGAGTAGTGGTTGCTATTGCATTGTTGCTATTTAAAGTCTTGTACATCTTTAGATATATTTGATATTGAGGGGTGTGGGGAAAATTGCTTGGCATATGTGAAAATAGCTACTTATGGTGGGAACTAAGCTTAAAGTCAATGTGATCATTGGGCCATCTACATTTGGTATAAATGTGTATTGTCTCATGGTAAGAGATAGTGTTGGTTGAGGACAGGTAAACGTTTAAGTTGTGGGTTTTGATGAGTAGTGGATTTACCACTCATTTTTACTCAATAATTGTGCACACTACTATGATATAAAGGATTAAATAAGACATAATTATGATTAAATGCACTAATATCCACATTCTGCAGTCACATTATTGAGGAGATGAAAAGACGTGGATTAGAGCTAAAGAGGATCAAAATGGAGCAAATAGGTGTAGTTAAAGACTTTGTGCAGAACATGGCCTCAGTTACCGCAATTGTAGTCCTCAGACCGTGGTTGCGACCAGTCAAGATACCATAATTGTATGGCCTTTTTGCGGTTGCAATAGGCTCGATCATGGCTACACTGGTGCGATCGTGACCAAGCAGAAAATCAACCCAAGGGCAAAGATATCAAATCACATAGTTTTTACAAAATTTTCCCTAAAGAAAACTCAATCCCTATCATTCCAAGGGATTCTACTCTTTCTATAATTCCCCAATTATTGAACATTGTTCTATATTTTAGCCTCCATACTTAGAGAAGAAAGCATTGTATTAATATTAAGTGAAGAATACATTGGATAAGATTCTAAGTGGAGAGTTAGCAGCCTCCCATTGAAAATTTGTTTGAGTCCAAAGTTTTAAGTAGCTTTCACTTAGACCCCAATGAATCAAATCAATGGATATTTTGGGTATACCTTTACTTATTTATCTTATGAGTCGCTAGTTTTTCATCTTAGGGTTATGTATGAATAGGGTTAAAATATATGTGGATTGTTATTGTTAGCTTCAATTAGTAGTTCATGTTGATGGGTTTTTCAAATGCTTTATGATGACATGGGATTTGTTGGTGAAACCCTTAAATTTCCTTACTCCCACACCATTCTTGACAAAGGGATTTGGGTAACCTAGATCCTTCAACCATCCTTGAAAGAGGGGTTGAAGGTGACATGAGAATTTGTGAACAATTACTTAGATTGTAGTTTTTCCCTTTTTGTTATCTTAGATATAAGGATAAATTGTGGAATTGCTATGTCTTAGGAATCATCCTTGAAAGAGGGATACCTAAATTATGGTTTGGTTACCAAATATTGAACACACCCATTTTGTATTCAAAAGAATCAATGAGTGATAGTTTGGTTCTTTGTCAAAAGGCTAGTACTAACACCCTTAACCGAACCTACCCATACTTGATCTACTAAAAATAAAGTTGATTATTTATACCCATATGTTATCTTTCCTTAGTAAGACATAAACCCAAGATCTTTGTCTATTGAATAGACTGTAATTATACGTAGCCCCAGGTTGGTACTTGAAAAAACAAAAAGAAATATTAATATTGATACCTTTAACACACCCATTTTAAACCTTCTGTACTATTGGTTTAAATTTAAAAAGTATCCATTATTTTGAATTAACTTGATCTCCACTTACATAGTTCCTCTTGGATTCGACCCGAGTCTAAAGTTGGGTAAATATATTGATGATGATCGCCTTGCAGTTTAATTGACATGTAAGTTGAGTTTTATGAGTATGCATCAAGGAATACCTAGAAACCTCACTCATACATGACATAAGCTCAACTCAAGTAGGATCAACATAGATTATAAACCAAGTAATCAGATGAATTCAAAATCAAGCCAACAATTCACAAAATCCATAAAGCTAATCCTAAGAGTCTCAAAAGTAGTAATTCACCATAAGCTACATTCTTTCACAGTCATATTAAAACACCCCAAATTTTGGCCTTTGCAAAATTTCATGAGTCTTGGACTTTCTGTGCATCATACGACTCACCATACTACTTGTATGGTAAGGGTACGGGTCAAGGACCCTAGTTATATGATGGTCAACATCACATTAGCTAAGTTATGTTCTTAGTACGAGAAGGCATTATACAACTTATATGATCATGATACGAGAAGTATAGTGCAAACCATATATTGCTCAGTGCCTAGCCTTGACATTCTGCTTAGACAACAATTTGAATGGATACTAGTCATATGGTAGGGTATAAATCATGCTGTGAAGTTGTATGTTGGACATATTATGGTGTCCAATATTTTGATTAAGATACGAGTGAAAGGTACCACTCGTATGATGGAGTACGAGTGAAAGGGTCCAATCGTACCCTTTTGTGAGTCAAATGATTGAGAGTTTGGATGTCTAGTGTTTAGTATTAATCTCTCATGAAATCACTTGTGTTTACAAATGTTTTTAGTAATGGTTTTGCACATGTGAGTGTATGGAAATGGTGGTTTATTGAATGGGTCATGGTTAACCCTAAATTGATGATTTTTATTTGAATAATGGTTTGATAATGGTATTCCTTCAGCCTATTTGTGAAAATACCTATGAGAAGAAACTTATCACATGATGAATTGTGTTTTGAACTTGGTATGATATTTTTAATGAAGGATGAATGATTTTTGTAAAGGTGTTGATGACCATAAATTGAATTGAAGTATGTTTTGAACTAAGGCCTTGGCCTAGTAATGTAAACGGTGGGTAAATGGTTTCATGAAAGACCTTATTTGTCGTAGGTTGAATTGAATTGTAACCTTGGTGATTTAAAAGGCTAAATGGGTTTGTGTCCCTAAAAGTTAAATTGAAGTAATGTCTTCATATAGACAATTGTATCAAGTCCCAAGAGTTTATTAATAATGGTCATCGCATGTTGTATACTTGCAAGTGTGGTCGGTATAATGATACCAACGGGATGCCTTTGGTAAGTAAATGGATAAATATTTGTGTATGTGTGATGAATGTTTTAATTGGTCTTTAAAGAGGCTTATGTAGCCGAGTTATGAAGGTGGAGATCCTGAGGTATCAATACTGGAAAACACATTTACCGGCATGAGAGTCAAAATGGCCTGACGTTTTAGTCCTCTTTCTTAATATGATCGGGAGGTTCAAATAGCCAAAATGGCTCGAGGTTTGAGTCCTATTAATTAATATGATCGAGAAGTTTAAATCTCCATACTACATGATGGAGAATGTTTGAGTCCCCTATATCATACTATGTGCTGGTGCTTAAGTATCCTTAGTATATAAGAGGGAAGTTTGAGTCTCCCAGGCTTATATATACGATTATTCTCTGATTTGTACGGCCACACAGACTTGGGCCTGACTAGGGAGTGAGATATAGAGTCCATATAGCTCATAGGTATTATTAACATGATAACTAATCTACAGCCCAGGCTAATATTTAAAAAATACATGTTATACCTTGTTCCCTATCCCGACATGATATATATATATATATTTATATATGTGATTACATATGATTATTTGACTTGGTTTCCATGATGGAATTATTTTATTCCTTTATCCTTGAGTTGCATGTTAGCGTTCCAGTCGCTAACTATCTTCAAATTCTGTATCCCTATGCCATACTGAAGTGGTGGGCTTTCATAGTTTGGAAGGCCTTTATTTCATGGTCTTTTTATTCTATGTTATAGAGTTTATTAGACTTAGATTCTGGAAAAAACTTGAATTTTGGATATCGTTGGGGGCATGTCCTAACAATTTATTAACTTTGGATTGTAGAGGCTTTGTGGATTACTTTGGACTTAGGTGTGTTGGCTTAGTGAGTTGTCTAGCAGATTGGTTTAGACATTTATGGGTTATCACTAGTCTTATATTTCTCTATCTTTTTATATGTAAGGAATTCATTTGTCACTTTTGGTTGATATGTTTATTAGGTTAAGTAAAGGGGGTTATCTCTAGTCCATGTGGGACTTGAGATACCCATCACAGCTAGGCCCTAGTTTGGGTTGTGACAAAGTTGGTATCAGAGCCTAGGTTCATGGTTAATTTGGTGTCCATAGAGCTGTGTCAAGTAGAGTCTCATTTATATGTGTGTAGCACCTCACACGTATAAGAGAGAGGCTATGAGATATATAGGATTGTTTCCCTTTCTTGCTATTTTATTTGAAGAAATATAGTCTAAGGTCTTAAATCTCTCTAATGTCTATTTTTTCTCCTTTTAGATCATGCCTCTGAAGAGAATTGTAACTCATGAAAACTCTTTTGTATCTCTGAAGGAAAATGTGGATTGAGCTCATCATACCTGTGGGGTACAAACCCAATCTAGGGCCACTGCTTATGATTGCTCTCATGGAGTCCTGCTGGTCTCTGCCGATCTTTATCCAGGTGGTGACACCCATGCTCAGTCACCTTAAAGAGACATTTCTAATGTGGAGTTCCTCCATTCTATTCAGCTTTTGACCCAAATAGTGGTCTCTTTATCACACCAGTCTGGTCTTGTTGGTTGGAAGAGTCAGATAAGGATGGGGGAAGGAAAAATAAGAATTTCATATATTCAGAGCATGGTTGGGTTCGACACAATAGTGGTAGTCATGGAAGGCAATGGACTAAGGAATGGAGTTGGGGAAAATCAGGTTCTTACCCATCATATAGAGCCTCTTACCATACATCATGTGGTGGATGTCAATTTTAGAATAGTAATGGTCCTAGGGAACGAGGTGCCCACTACCAGTATAATAAAGCCAAGTTAGATCCACCCTATCCTCCTTGCTAGTTCTATGGCCGGGGGCATCACAGGTTCTGTCATGAAAGGAAAAATTAATGCTTTAATTATGGTTAGATTTGTCATATGCAATGGAAATGTCCTTCTAGGATTTCTTCTAGGGCCAACAAGGTCTCTAATTCCACTTTATTAGGTCCTGCACCAAAGGGTGTGCTACCTTTAATGCCCGAACAGACCAGAATTATATATTTTCTTTCCAACTACTAGGAGTCTAAAACATCTCCTAATGTTTTCCTTGCTATATTGAAACTCCTTTCCCATGATTTTTATTGTTTAATTGATTTGGGGATCTCTTTCTCTTATATGACCTCATTTATGGCTGTGTATTTTAGTTTTGGTCCCCAATGTCTGTCAAACCCTTTTTCTATTTCTACCCTGGTAGGAGACTTTGAGGTTGTCAGAAGAGTCCATAGGGGATATGTAGTATCTATTGGTTGTATAGAATCTCTTGTAGAATTGATAGAGTTGGATATGGTTAACTTTGATGTTATCTTTAGAATGGACTGATTGAACTCGTGCTATGCTTCCTTAGATTGTCGGACCTATAAGGTCGTGTTTAAATTCTCTAATGAGTGAATTGTTGAGTGGGGTGGTAGTGGTTCCATATCTCCTAAGATAAGGTTTATATCATATCTTAGAGCCCAAAAGTTAATTTCCAAAGGTTGTCTCGGTCATTTGGTCCAGGTTAAAGATTCTAACATGGAAGATCCTTTCTTACTTTTGGTTCATGTGGTAAATGAGTTCCCTGAGGCCTTCCCTGATGATTTTCCCTTGTCTTTCTCGATAGGGAGATTGATTTTTGTATTGATCTTGTTTCGAACACTCATCCTACTCCTTTCCCCTATATAGAATGGTTTTGGATGAGTTAGGGGAGCTTAAAGAGAAACTAAAGGACCTTTTAGACAAAGGTTTTATCTGCCTAGTATGTCCCCGTAGGGTACACTGGTGTTATTCATTCGTAAAGGGGTTGGGTTTCTTTTGATATGTATAGGCTAGCGGCGATATGAAAGGAAATTTTGAGTAATCTCCCTGTTTAGTAGATTAGTGTGATTTGTGAGATATTTCATAGATAATATGTGATTGTTGTTAGACGCTAAGTTTGAGCTTTTAATGCTAAATGTGTTGATGAGGATGTTAACTCGAGGATAGTGATGCAAGATTTGAAAGGGTGAATTAGTAGGGTAATGTTATATTTGAGAGATCTTGGGTTTATGCCTAATGGTATTGTGGAATATGTTATGTGGTATAGATATGGGGCCTACATGTTAAAGAAAAAAAGGCAGTTAAATCATTAGATGGATAAGAGTTTTGGGTTACGAGAGTAAAGTATACTCAGTTTTGAGTTAGGGATGCCCTGTATGCCTAGCTTATATTCCTAAAGTTTCTGAGCATAAAGAAGTCTAGGATGTTGTTATATGGTGTTATGTGGATTCAAATTAGGGGAGGAGTAGATAGACTGTATAAACTCTTGGTCTAGCTTTAGAATCAATCGAGATATGGGGATATGATATTAGAGGAGTAATATTGGTATTCTAGGGAGTTAAAAAGGGAGTGATGAGTGTTTTGAAGCATTGATGTCCAAACCACTATTAGTAGTTGCGAGGTTGTTATTTTAGAGATTACAAGATCTTCGGTGGGGTAGATCACATAATGATATAGTAAAGGTAGGCTTGAGCGTTGTGATAGGTAGTTAGGAATCCTGATAGGACAAGATGGTTGATGTTTGTGATGGGGTTGAGTAGTATTTTTGGATGGATGTAAGGAATCCCGTTGCCTAAGTTAACCTTTTTTTTAATCTTTGAATAGTCTTAAACATGGGAGAAATATATATGGATAAACTCAGCCTCTCATATTGATGTGTCTGTGCAAAATTATAAGATTAAATTTGGTGATGTGTTGTATTTATTGATGATTTTGAAGGATAAGGACTAAAGGTGGAGTCTTAGTAGAGGTACCTTAGGATAAACATACAGTAGAAGGACCTACTTGGGAAGCCGATGATGACATGAAGTCCAAGTATCGATTTCTATGCTCAATTCCAGAAAATTATGCTTGAGGTATGTGTTGTTCTTAACATGTATGTTTCACATCTTGTTGATGATAGATTGTAAATCACTTGAAGTATTTTTCTATCTTAAAGTTAATAATAGAGATGTTTGGAGTTTAATCGTGCTTGTAGTGCCTCATCCCATTTTTTGAGGATGAATAATCCTTGGGGGAAGACTGAAACACCCTTAATTTTGGTGCTTGCAAAATTTCCTGATTCTTGGATATTCTGTGCATCATAATACTCACCATACTACTTAAATAGTGAGGTTATAGGTCAAGGACCCTAGTCGTATGATGGTCAGTGTCATATTGGTCAAGTTCTGTTCTTGGTAAGATAAAGCATTATACGACTCATATGATTATGATATAAGAAGTATAGTGTCAAACCATATAGTGTTCAGTGTCTATCCTTGATATTCTGCTAAGGGTACAATTTTAATGGGTACTAGAGGTATGGTAGGGTACGACTTATGCTAAGGAGTCGTATGTTGGACAGATTATGGTGTCCAACATTTTGATCAAGGTATAAATAGAAGGTACCACTTGTATGATGGGGTACGAGTGAAGGGGTCCAACCATACCCTCCTGTGAGTCTTTTACAGCTTCTAAACTGAGGGTATTTTAGATATTTACCACCCCAAGCCCTTAAAACCCACGTATTATAACACTATTTGGTCCCTCATTCCTTACTTTGGAAGATTAAAATACTCTCATAAACTATCTAGAAACACTTAAGAAGATTTGGCTAGGGTTTCATCAAGGTGGTCATCTAAAGGCTTAAGGATTGAAATCTCATTGTGAATCATCGTAACTCAAACATGTGACTCTTTCTTCATTGTTAGTTCACAAAAATAATGTTTTTAAACATTGTTCTTGAATCATAAATAGTGGTTTTGAAATCCATGGTTGAGGGTTTGGATATCTAATGTTGACTATTATTCTCTCATATCTTCACTTGTGTTTATACATGTTTTTAGTAATGGTTTTGCACATGTAGGTGTATGAAAATTGTGGTTTAATTAATGGTTCATGTGTAACCCTAAATTGATGATTTTGATTTGAATAATGGGTTGATAATGGTATACCCTCAACCTGTTTGTGAAAATACCTATGAGAAAAATCTTGTTACATGATGAATTGGGTTTTGAACTAATGCTTTGTATAAGAATGCTAATGAAGGATGAAAGATTTTTTGTAAAGGTCTTGATGACCATAAATTGAATTTAAATGTGTTTTGAACTAAGGCACTAGCCTAATAATGTAAATAGTGGGTATATAGTTTCATGAATGACCTTGTTGGTCATAGGTTGAATTGTATTGTAACCTCTATAGTTTAAATGGCTAACTAGGTTCGCGACTCTAAAAGTTGAATTGAAGTAATGTCTTCGTATAGACAATGGGTTCGAGTCCCAAGAGTTTATTAATGATGGTTATGGCCCATTATACACTTGCAAGTGGGGTTGGTATTACGATATCAACGAGATACCTTTTGTAGGTAACTGGATAAATATTTGTGTATGTGCGATGAATGTTTTACTTAGGCTTTAAAGAGGGTTGTATAGACAAGTTTTTAAGGTGGAGATCTTGAGGGATCAACACTGGAAACCGTATTTACTGGGCTGGGAGTCAAATCGGCCTGAGGTTCAAGTCCTCTTGCTTAATATGATCAGAGGTTCGAATACTCAAAATGTCCTGAGCTTCGAGTCCTCTTGCTTAATATAACTGAGAAGTTTAAATCTCCAAACTACATAATGTGGGAGGTTTGAGTCCCTCATATCACACTATATGATCGGGTGCTTAAGTCGCCTTAGATATGAGTGGGAAGTACGAGTCTCCCAAGTGTATATGTAATATCAATCTTCGATTTGTGCGGCTACACAAATTGGGCCCCGACCAGGGGGTGAGAGCTAGAGCCGTATAGACCGTTGGTGTTATTAACATGACAACTAAGCTACACAACCTAGGCTATGATTTCAAAAATTCATGCTAAACGTTGTTCTCTATCCAAACACGATATATCTATGTATGAATACTCGTGATTACATTTGATAGTGGTTTCAATAATGGAATTATTCTATTCCTATATCTCTGAGTTACATCCTAGTGTTCCAACCTCTAATCGTCTACGGGCGTTGTATCCCCACACGATACAGGGACTAGATCTTGTCCTTCTTTTCCAATGCAGTAACCAGGTTTTTGAGTGGCTCGTGAGGTGACATTGAAGTGGTGGGCTTCCATAGTTCGAAAGGCATTCATTTCATGGTCTTTTTACTCTACATCGTAGACTTCATTAGACTTGGATTCTAGCTATCATGGGGGTGGGGGTGGGGGTGGGGGCATGTCCCAACATTTTATTGACTTTGGATTGTAGAGGCTTTATGGATTTCTGTGGACTTAGGTGTGTTGGTTTAGTGAGTTGTCTAGCGGATTGGTTTAGACATTAATGGGTTATCATTAGTCTTATATTTCTCTATCTTATTATATGTATGGAATTCATCAATCACTTGTGGCTGATATGTTAGTTAGGTTAGGTGAAGGGGGTGATCTCCGGTTCACGTGGGACTAGAGATATGTCATGGATAGACTTTGGTTAGGGTGACACAAATAAACCTGCATCATGCAATAATCCATATCACATAACAAGAACATCTTACTTACCTAACACAAAAATTTAAAATCTCCTACAAAAATAGATACTGGGTTCAAAAGACACCCCCTAGAAAAGAATTGAAATGAACAAATACGGGGTTGATGAAATGTGCAACTACTAGACTTACCCAACTAAAACTAAAAACTAAAATGAAAAAATCGTTTTGCAATATTTTTTTTTCAAATTTACCCAAAAACTAGAAAATAACTAAGAATTTATATCCTACAGCATCAATTCACCTGAAACCATGGGAATTCCCCCACCTCACACTTAAAAATCTAATTTGTCCCCAAAGTACTATTTAAAAGTAGAGATAAAAAACTTCTTGGGTTATCTAGGCCTAGCTAGCAGCATATTTAATTATTGGTGAGGTCAAGTAGACCCCACACCTAGTTTTGCCAAGCTCTGTATCTTGAATCTCAGGTACTCAAACACTTCATCAACCAGTTGATAGCTCTCAAACTATACCTCTTATGTGAGAATGTAAGTGATCATTGTTAATATATAATCCAACTAGGTCGGGATCGAATCCCACAAGGAATATGGTGCGAATCTGAGTTGTATGTGAGTTAATCAACTGATAGTTAGTAGTTTCCGGTAAATTGGGGGTGATGAGAATTTAGAAAATAATAGTTGGTCACTTTAGTTTCAGTGGTTGTAATCAAGAGTTTATGGAAAACCAGAATTATGTTCACTATGGGTTTTGGTACTTTCCAGATGCTATTAGTAATTAAAGATTCTCACGATAGGTAGGAATAACAGATTGTCTTTATCGAAGTTATGCCTAAATGTCTCTCAACCTTCTTAAGCATTTAATTACCTAATCTTCTCGGACTTAGGAAATTTATATTCACTGACCAGACTTCACCTCAGGTTAATTAACCTTGTTACAACGTCAATTATTAAACGGAAGGTTGGTAGCTTCCAAGTCCCTGTCAATAATTTACTTCCTACTATAGTTGATTTCTTATCTCAAGCAAATCAAAGTAGGTGTTATCTATCGTTTGCAACCAATAGACAATAATTAAAACCTCAGAATTATCAAGGAGTCCTATTACCTTTAGAATCTTGAACACTTAGCAGCTTACCAAGACCTAACCCATAGACCCCATAATTCGGGTTAAAGAGATTTAGACAATCATAATGTAATACAACAAGTTGAATTCATAATTTGAAAGATGAACTTACAGCAAGATGAATAGAAACGAGTGTTTCTCAGATTAGATCAAAGTAGAAATCCCAAAATATTGATGATAATCTCTTCAAACTTAATTGTTTTTTTCAAGCCAAGAAACTTGAGAGAAAATAACAAAATACATGCGTTCCAAAATAGGTTTAGCCTCCCTTAATGAAACCCTAAAAGCTGCTATTTATATCCGTAACTTAAGAAAAATTCAAAATTAAAAATTCAGATTTTTCTCCTTAGCTGACGACATGTCTAACGACTTATCAGAGTTCTGATAGCTTATCAGAACATGTAGTCAAGAATACTTCAAATTTTTGCCTTCTCCTTATGTGTGACGACATTCTTGATAGCTTATCAGACACCTGACAACTTATCACAAACGTCGTCACATCTTCACTTCAATTTCTCAAGGAATGCCCAAGCCTGACAACAAGCCTGACGACTGATCACAACTCTGCCGTCCTATCATAGATTGTCGTTACTTCGTCCAGATGAATCTCATTCTCTGTCTAAGGCTGATGATGAGTCTGATAACCTATCAGGGAGTTAACGACTTATCAGACAAGTCGTCAACTACACTTCCGTTCTTATTTTGCTTAAAATTCAACTATTTTATCTCAGTGTTGTTGGTTTTCTTTTATCTTGACTTTTACTGCAATATCAAAGAGAAAACAAAAACGAAAAAAGTTACTTAAGACTTTGCAATTATTCTCAGTTAAAAACCTCAAATGCGTTAGCATCTGCTCACACATCAACACCCATAACTTAAAATAATTGCTTGTCCTCAAGAAACTAAAACACAACCAATAGGATACAAATTACATTCGGCAGTCAACCATCCATATTATCTCAAAACATCTTCACCATCTCCAAGGTCAATAATTTGAAAAACAACTGTGCATATTATTGAAGGACAACAATGTGACACACAGGAATAAAGATGTGGAATCAATTCAGCAACAACAACCATGCATGTACTAAGATAACACTATCCAAACAAGTTAGCAACTAGCAATGTAACCAGTGTGCCCTTATAACAAAGAGGTCCCTCCTCACTCATATGTGAACTCAAGCATGTCAATGCGGGGACGGTTAAGAGACACTTACTCTTAAAAAGGAGTTCCAATCAATGTATGCCAAATACCATAAGCTTGCCCTTATTTTCATTACCAAGGATTTCAGACAGGTAAGCTAGGATCACTATAGGTCTTTTTCTTTAGCTTGTAACGTAGTCTAAGGGGTGGTACGATACTCGATGACATTTAAGGTGACTAAGCCTCCTTGGTACTACACTAACTATTGGGGTCTCACTTATTTACCTTTACCTAATTCTCTCCTTTCTTGATCACACATACTCCGGATGGGTGTGGTCTTTTTGACAATAAGTTTTTCTTTTTCACCACTTTTCTTTTCTTATTCTTTTTCCACCGCACCTAGCTTTTTAATTCTTTTCTGTTATTCTACCTTTCTTTAAACTCATTTTACATCACGCACCCCTATGGTAGCCACACATAACTTAGGTTATCTGCCTAAGTCAAAGTGCACAATGTCCAAGTATGACTAGGGCCAAAACAGGTTCATTGTGATACAAATGAGAAGGTGATAGATATAATAAAAAGAATAGTCATTCAGGCTTAAAATCAGGATCAAGGGATATTATTTACACATGGAAGGTCATTTAGGCTAAAAGTGGACTAATATACACAACGACCTATAATCCTTTCCTAACCGCTATCCTACAACCAAGGTAAGAGCAACAGGGCAAGTTTTGGATTTAACACACAACGGGAACTAGGTAGTATCTCACACACACATGGCACAAAGGTACATCACAAGCTACTACCCATTCGGTTCATGCAATTGTTTAGCAATGGTTATCATGTCACTAGTACTAATGTCATAACAATATGCACAGTGCTCACACATAAATGCATATCTGTAACGCCCTAAAATCGGGTCCTAAGATGTCACATGGTGCTTAAGGCTACAAGTAGCCCCAAGCTAACCCCTTTGAGTCTGCTACTTCATACACTTACTTACTTAGAGGTAGAATGCATGAACTTTAACATAGCAATATCAAATGGTAAGAGAGTATTAATGAAATACTTGGTTTGAACAAACTGCAACTCAAAGGAAACTTCAAAATATTGGTAATCTGATGACTAGTCTTACAAACCTCTTCTACTCCAAACTAGAGAGCCATTGAGACAGGGCCCCAACTGAATTATACTTAACTAAAAATAATTAAACAGCTACTAAATAAAATTAGAAGTCTGAGAATAACCAGTCCCCGAATCATGAGGACTTACCACGGCTGATATGTAGATAGGAGTGCTCGAAAGGATCACTAGTAAGGATGAGACTGAACACCTAAACCTACATTACAAGAATATATGGCACACAGAAAAAATATGTGGGTCGGTACTTTGGAAATGTATTGAGCATATGGGGGAGTGTGTAATTAAAATATCAATATCATAAGCTTTTATAGAAAACCTGCATGGTATAAAACATACTCACATAGCTTGAAATAAATATATGCCACAAGACTTATAAATCATCATGCTTTTATTTAAAACCTCAAATTATCATGACACCTGAAATTATCAGGACCATAGCTTTCAAAACACTTATACTTTCAAAACTTTGTAACTTTAAGACTAAAAATCTTTGAAACTTGGAAGACTTTAGAACTTAGAGAACATTAGGAACTTAGGGAGTTTCTCTTAACCGACATAAGCCATATGAGCTACATGGAGTCCAACATCTTACCCCCGTTGGGGAGAGCTGTTCTATCTTCCCAGCAGATAAAACCTTAACTTTAGTGATCACTATCTTAACCCAGTTGGGGTATATCAAGAACCTACGGGGGCACGTAGTTGTGGGACATGAGACCTTGGAATCAAGCCTAAATCGACGCTAACTACTACTCCCTTACTTAGCTCAGAACTTAAGAAAATCCACCTTAAAAAAATTTAACAATATATATATATATATATATATATATATATAATGGGAGCCAGAATGCATCTCCTTTACTTCAAAACTCAAGAATGTGGATTTCTATCTTAATTTACAATCAAAACTCACTTCTTGATATTCTTTAAAAATTGCTAACTTCTCATTCTCCAACTCATGCTTTTACCATAAGGTTCAATTCACAACAATAGGACTTGAAATTCTCAAAACATGATATAGACATTGAATTATGCAACTTAAACCAAAAATTTACAATTTAAACCATTAATATGCATAATAATATTACAACTCAAAGCTTGGGTAAGAAATAGTTTCATAAAAACTAATAATATAATAACATGATAGGAATTCTCCATGAATTTATGAAATACTTTACAAAAATTTGTAACTTTTGGGCATAAGAACAAAAGGGTGTTCTTGTTCAAAACCACATTTCTTAAACTTGGAGCTTTTGGATGACTTTAAAAATTTTGGAAGGTTATTCATGAACTATTATTTGTCCCTCGTAGGCCTCTTAATGGGAAATTCAACTATGCAAGAATTATTGAATTCTCACGGTTAAATCTCTAGATAATTTAGTTTTTATGTTGAAACCCTAGCCTTGTGGTTGAAGGTGTGCAGAGAATTATGAGATTTTTAACTAAAGAGAATAGAAGAAAATATACTCTCTGAGGGTTATAAGTCATGGGAAGTGTATGAAAAAGTCCAAAATACCCTTACTAAACCACGTCCCAATTGCTGAAAATCTAAGGCTGACGACATTTGTATTAGGCCGTCAGACTTGTGATAAGTCATCACAAATGTCGTCATTGGAGGGCTGGAATCTGCCTAAGGTTGACGACATTGGTGATAAGTCGTCACACTTATGATAAATTTTCATAAAATATCATCACTGGGGGTGGAAATCTGCCTAAGTCTGACGACATTGGTGATAAGTCGTCACACTTGTGATAACTTATCACAAAATATCATCACTGGGGTGGAAATCTGCCTAAGGCTGACGATATTGGTGATAAGTCGTCACACTTATGATAACTTATCACAAAATATCGTCACTAGGGGTAGAAATCAGCCTTAGGCTAACGACATTGGTGATAAGTCATCACACTTGTGATAAATTATCACAAAATATCGTCAGTCAGTTTTCCAGGCTGATATGCTTGAGTAAAATGGGCATAACTTTTTGTTCCGATATTGGATTTAGGAGAAATTGGTATCGTTGGAAATATAACTCAATTATCTATCTGTTGGTAGGTCATGTGCTCAGAATTTCATATTATAATAAGATATATGCTCATTTAAAGTTTACTATACCAATATCCATCTCAAGAATTCAATCGGCAAGGAATGTTTTGATTAGTCTAATAGCTAGGACATTTTTGAGGCCTTGATATTCATCAAGCTAGATCATGTAGCTACGAAATCATTAACTTTATTTCTAACGAGTTTGAAACAGGGTACTACTATTATTTGAAATTTTTGGGGTATTACAATATCTCCCTTTGGAAACATTCGTCCTCGAATGTCACTAGTTAAGCTGGGAATGCAAAGAAACTGAGGATGCACAGTTGGAATAGTTCTCTGAATTGAATCTATGTCATTCTAAACTTTTGAGTATTTCTGAGAGTGCACAAATTTGTAACAAAATAGCTATACAGCTGAATCTTTGGTTAGATGGATGCTGAATTAAGAAAAAGTAATACCTTCGGCTTGTTGTGAACATGTGAAGAAGAGGTGTGGGTACTTGGATAGTATATCTGCTTTGGCTTCCCAAGTAGTAACCTCAAATGATTGGTTCCGCCATAAAACCTTGACCAATGGAACTTTTTTGTTCCTTTGTCTATGGACTTGGTAATCTAGGATCTCAACTGGAACCTCATCGAACGAAAGGTTATTCTGAACATCTAAGCTATATGAAGAATCAACAACGATAGAATCACCAATATGCTTCCTAAGCATGGAAATAGGGAAAATAGGATGAACAACTGACAACTCTGCAGGAAACTCAACTTCATAGGCTATGTTCCCAACACGACTGAGAATTCTGTAAGGGCCAACGTAACGGGGACTAAGTTTCCCTTTCTTTCCAAACCTTTTCACCCCTTTCTTGGGCAAAATTTTCAGATACACCAAATCATTAACTTCAAACTCAAGGTCTTTTTGTCTCACATCTGCATATGACTTTTGACAAATCTGAGTTGTCTTTAACCTTTCTCTAATCAACTTTACCTTCTCCATCGCCTCAAATACTGCATTAGGTCTAACCAAAGTAGCTTCACCCACTTTGAACCAACCTATGGGTGATCTACATCTCCTACCATATAAAGCCTCGAATGGTGCCATCTTGATACTAGCATGGTAAATTTTTGTAAGAAAACTCCATCAACGACAAATGCTCATCCCAACTACGTTTAAAATCAAGGGCACACGCTCTTAACATGTCCTCTAAAGTTTGGATAGTCCTCTCAACCTGACCATCTTTCTGCGGATAAAAAATGGAACTCATATGAACTTGGGTACCAAGACCCTTCTGAAATGCTCTCTAGAACTGAAAAGTGAACTGAGTACCCCTATCTGAAATGATAGACAAAGGAACTCTATGCAACTTAACTAACTCTCGAATATACAATCTAGCATAGTCCTCAGCTGTATGTGTGCATAGGAAAGAAATGTATTGACTTAGTCAGCTTGTCGATAATAACCCAGATGGAATCATGATGGCATCGGGAAAGAGGTACGCCAGCCATAAAATCCATATTTATCTCTTCCCACTTCCAAGTTGGGATACTAAAATCTTGCATCATACCACCAAGTCTTTAGTGCTCAACCTTAACCTGTTGACATGTTGCACACTTCACCACAAAATCAGCTATATCCTTCTTCATACCACACCACTAATAGATTTTCCACAAGTCGCGGTACATCTTAGTAGTGCCGGGATGAATAGAATACCGCACAGCATGTGCTTCAGGCATAATTCTCTACCTCAGATCACCAACATTAGGAACACATAATCTACCCTGCAACCTCAACACCCAATCTCTCCCTTGAGAGAAAACCTTTACTTTTCTATCCTTGAATAACTCCTTCAGTCTAACCAAGCTAGCATCTAAGTGTTGCTTCTCCTTTACTTTTAAAACTAAAGAGGATTTGAAACTACTTTGCACCACAATATTTCCCTCAATGGAATCAAACAACTTAACACCTAGTCTAGCCAGGCGATGTAAATCACTGGCCAACTCTTTCTTACCTTCCTCCACATGTGAAATGCTACCAATAGACATCCTGCTAAGGGCATCTACCATAACATTGGTCTTTCCCAGATGATACAAAATGCTTATATCATAGTCTTTTAATAATTCTAACCACCTTCGTTGCCTAAGATTCAACTCCTTCTGAGTCAACACATACTGCAGGCTTTTGTGATTAGTAAAAATATCAGCATGCACACCATACAAATAATATCTCCAGATTTTCAAAGAAAACACTATAGTAGCCAACTCTATGTCATGTGTTGGGTAATTCTTCTCATGAGGTTTCAACTGTCTAGAAGTGTAGGCTATAACTTTACCCCTATGCATCAACATATATCTCAAACCAAATCTCAAAGCATCACAGCATACCATAAAACTATCTACACCATCAGACAACGTCAACATAAGGGCAGAAGTGAGTTGAGTCTTCAACTCCTGAAAACTCTTCTCATAGGGATCTGACCAGAGGAACTTAACTTTTTTTTTAGGTCAATCAAGCATGGGAGATGTAATGGAAGAGAACCCTTTAAAAAAATGGCGGTAATAGCCAGCTAGACCCAAGAAACTTCTAATATCAGATGGAGAGATAGGCCTAGGCCAATTTCTTACAGCCTCTGTCTTTTGGGGATCAACTCTAATACCTTCATCTGAAATAATGTGACCCAAAAATGCTATGGACCTTAGCCAAAACTCACACTTACTGAATTTGGCGAACAACTTATGATCTCTAAGAGTTTGCAAGATAATTCTAAGATGGTTTACATGATCACCCTCACTTCGGGAATACACAAGGATGTCGTCGATAAACACAATGATGAGCATATGAAGATATGCCTTAAACACTCGATTCATGAGGTCCATAAAAGCTGCTGGGGCATTAGTTAGCCTGAAAGACATGACAAGAAACTCAAAATGACCATAGCGATTTTGAAAAGCTATCTTCAGGATATCACGCCCCCTTACTTTAAGTTGGTTATATCCGAATCTAAGTTCTATCTTGGAGAAATAACTCACACCTTGCAACTGATCAAACAAATCATCTATTCTCAAAAGAGGGTAGTTGTTCTTGATTGTGACCTTATTAAGTTAACGATAGTTAATGTATATACATAAAGAACCATCTTTCCTTCGCATGAAAAGGATAGATGCACCCCAAGGAGATACATTGGACCTTATAAAACCTTTGTCTAAGAGATCTTTGAGATGTTCTTTCAACTCCTTAAGCTCTACAGGTGCTATACGATAGGGAGGAATGGAAATAGGCTGAGTGTCGGGAAGAAGATCGATTCTAAATTCTATCTCTCTATCAGGAGGTACCCCTGGGAGATCTTTCAAAAATACATTAGGAAACTCATTAACAATGTTGACTGAATGGATACATGGGGTTTCAGGCTTAGAGTCCTTAACTCTAACCAAGTGATAAAAACTACCCTCAAATATAAGCTTCGTGGCTTTAAGATAAGAAATAAAATGACTCTTGGGAGGTACTGAACTCCCTGACCACTCAAAAACTGGTTTATCAAGAAACTAAAATTTCACTACATGAGTACAACAATCTATAGATGGATAGAAGGAGTGAAGCCAATCGATACCTAGGATAACATCAAAATCAACAATCTTTAACTCTATCAAATCAGCAAGTGTGACTCTATGAAGGACTATAACAGGACACTTCTTGTATACTTGCTTAGTAACAATAGACTCCCCTACTGGAGTAGAAACTAGAATAGGCTCAGAAATATTTTTGGGACTTTTCTTAAACTTCACAGCAACAAGTGGGGTCATATAACAAAAAATTAACTTGCGGTCCAATAATACATATACATCAAAATGAAATACACGGAGCATACCAGTAACAACATCGGGAGAGTCCTCCTGCACATGATGGAAAGGTAGGGCATATAACCTATTTTGGTGCTGACCACCAGTAGTACTAGAAGAAGCGCCCTGAGGAGAAGCTGGATGGGCTACAGAAACTGATGTACTAGTAGCATGGGTTTGGGGCCGGGTATCTTTATTTCCCTGTCTGGCATGTGGGCACTCTCTAAGCTTGTGGCCTATCTTGGCATACCCAACACAACCACACTAGTTATCCAAACACTCACCCGAATGGGTCCTCTTACACTTGGCACAAGGAGGGAAGTTGGGCTTGCTGCTCACACTCTACTGAGGCCTGGACATAGAAGACCTATTTCCATGATCTGGCCTACCTTTAGGTGTTGGGGAACTAGCGGATGAGGGTGCTGGCATAAAAGAAAAACTCTAGAACTAAGGGCGGTTCCCTCCTAGGATCTAGCCTAACCGTATTTGTGCTGTTTACACTTGGCTCTGTTGTTACCTCACGCTCTATCTCTTTTTTATCTATCCTCCTCTATTTGTTATGCATATATCATTAGCCTAGACAAATCCATCTCTTTGTTCAACATAGCAGTGCGGCATTCTTTCAGTACTAAGCCTGATACACCTGTCATAAGATTTCTCATACCAGTTAAGGCATTAGAGATCAAGTCAGACACATATTTTGTTAGCTGATTGAAATTTAAGTAGTACTCCTTAACAGTCATGAAGACCTATCTCAAGTTCATAAACTCTTCAATCTTTGCCTCTCTTAACTCCAAAGGAAATAACCTATCCAAGAATGCATCTTGGAATATCTGCCAGGTAATGGGAGCATCATCCTCCCCTCTGCCCATCCTCCAATAAACCACCTAATCATACGCAATGTCCTTCAACCTGTAAGATTCTAACTCCATACACTCTTTTTTAGACATATGCATTACCTATGTAATCTTCCTTATCTCTTTAAGAATAACTGTAAGACTTCTTCTGCCTGTGACCAATAAAAATTTGGCGGACTCATCCGTATAAAGTCATGAATTCTGGAAGTAGCTAAGTCACCTCCCTACTACTGAGGAGCTACGGCCTGATTGGCCTGGACAGTGACAGCTTGGGCTAGTGCCTGGAAGGCTGCCCTAAGTTCGGTGTAGGATACATTTTCATTCAGAGGATCAATGGGCTGGGGTTGCTGATCATTGTTATTTCTTCGAGCTTTGTGGGGAGGAATATTCTGAAATAAGAGAGAACGAATTAACAGCTGAGAGAGACAAAATGAGCACGATGGACTTGAAAGGAAGAAATAACTTATTCCTAAAACATTTCGTAGCCTCTTGCTCATAGATGTGGCGCGCTACACACCGATGATCAAGTCTCTACTTAACGCGGCTTGTCAGACTCCCTAGGACTCTCTAAACCTTAGTCTTTGATACCAAGTTTGTAACGCCCCAAAACTGGGTCCTAAGACGTCACATGGTGCTTAAGGCAACAAGTAACCCCAAGCTAACCCCTTTGAGCCTGCTACTTCATGTACTTACTTACTTATAGGTAGAATGCATGAACTTTAACATAGAAATATCAAATGGTAAGAGAATATTAATGAAATACTTGGTTTGAACAAACTGCAACTCAAAGGCAACCTCAAAATACTAGTAATTTGACGACTAGTTTAACAAACCTCTACTACTCTAAACTAGGACAGGTCCTCAACTGACTCATACTCTACTGATTAGAATTAAACAGCTACTAAATAAAATTGGAAGTCTGAGAATAACCAGTCCCCGAATCATGAGGACTCACCACGGCTGATATGTAGATAGGAGTGCTGGAAAGGATCACTGGTAAGGCTGAGATTGAGCACCTAAACCTACATTACAAGAATATATGGCACAGAGACAAAATATGTGGGTAGGTACTTTGGAAATGTATTGAGAATATAGGGGAGTGTGCAATTAAAATAATCAATATCATAAGATTTTATAGAAAACCTACACGGTGTAAAACATACTCACATATCTTGAAATAAATATATGCCACAAGACTCCTTAATCATCATGCTTTTATTTAAAACCTAAGATTATTAGGACCATAGCTTTCAAAACACTTATACTTTCAAAACTTTGTAACTTTAAGACTAAAACTCTTTAAAACTTAGAAGACTTTAGAACTTAGAGAACTTTAGGAACTTAGGGAGTTTCTCTTAACCGACATAAACCATGTGAGCTACATGGAGTCCAAAGTCTTACCCACGTTGGGGAGAGCTGTTCTATCCTTGCCATCAGATAAAACCTTAACTTTAGTGATCACTATCTTAACCCACTTGGATTATATCAAGAACCTATGGGGGCACATAGTTCTAGGGCATGAGACCTCGGAATCAATCCCAAATCGGTGCTTAATATTACTACCTTACTTAGTTCAAAACTTTAGAAAATCCACCTTAAAATAATTTAATAATATATATATATATATATATATATATATATATAATGGGAGCCAAAATGCATCTCCTTTACTTCAAAACTCAAGAATGTGGATTTCTATCTTAACTTACAATCAAAACTCACTTCTTGATATTCTTTAAAAATCTCTAACATCTCATTCTCAAACTTGTGCTTTAACCATAAGGTTCAATTCTCAACAATAAGACTTGAAATTCTCAAAACATGATATAGATGTTGAATTATCCAACTTAAACCACAAATTGACAATTTAAACCATTAATATACATAATAACATTACTACTCAAAGCTTAGGTAAGAAATAGTTTCATAAAAACTCACAATATAATAACATGATCAGAATTCTCCATGAATTTATGAAATGCTTTACCAAAATATATAACTTTTGGGCACAAGAAAAAAAGGGTGTTCTTGTTCAAAACCACATACAGTAAACTTTGAACTTTTGGATGACTTCCAAAATTTTGGAAGGTTATGCACGAACTATTGGGTGTCCCTTATATCCCTCTTAATAGGGAATTCAAAAATGCAAGAATTATTGAATTCTTACAGTTGAATATCTAGATAATTAGGTTTTTATGTTGAAACCCTAACCTTGTGGTTGAAGGTGTGCAGAGAATTTTAAGATGTTTAACTAAAGAGAATAGAAGAAAATACATTCTTTAAGTGTTATAAGTCATGAGAAGTGAGGGAAATAACCAAAATACCCTGAATAAACCGCTTCCCAATTTTTGAAAATCTAAGGCTGACGACATTTGTGATAGGCCATCAGACTTGTGATAAGTTATCACAAATATCGTCACTAGAGGGCAGGAATCTACCTAAGGTTGACGAAATTGGTGATAAGTCATCAAAAGTGTGATGACTTATCACAAAATGACATCACTAGGGGTGGAAATCTGCCTAAGGCTGATGACATTAGTGATAAGTCGTCACACTTATGATAACTTATTACAAAATATCGTCACTGGGGGTGGAAATCAGCCTAAGGCGACGACATTGGTGATAAGTCATCACTCTTATGATAACTTATCAAAAAATGTCATCACTGGGGGTGGAAATCTGCTTAAGGATGATGACATTGGTGATAAGTCATCATACCTGTGATAACTTATCATAAAATGTCGTCGGTCAGTTTTCCAGGTTGACATGCTAGAGTAAAATAGGCATAACGTTTTACTCCAGTATCAGATTTAGGCAAAATTGCTATCGTTAGAAATCTAACTCAATTATCTATCTATTGGTGGGTCATGATCTCAGAAATTCATAGTATAATAAGAGATATGCTCGTTTGAAATTTACTATACCAATATCCATCTTAAGAATTCAATCGACAAGGAATGTTTTAATTCTTCTAATAGCTAGGACATTTTCGAGGCCTTAATACTCATCAAGCTAGATCATGTAGCTATGAAATCACTAAATTTATTTCTGATGAGCTTGAAATAGGGTTCTACTAGTAGTTGAAATTCTTGGGGTATTACAATATCATACAATTATAAAATAGACCATTGGAGAGGTGTTTAAAAATAAACAAAAACATATTAACTGCCTAAGGTACTTGTATTTCGCCTAGTCAACTACAAAATTTTACAACAACTCACAATACGCCTTAATATTCTGGCTCTACTAGGAATAAGAGTCCGGGGAAAAGAGGCACGACAACAAGAACCCCAAAAGGACATCAACACCGACAAGTAGCCCCTTTCTAAACTTAAAATGATTCAATATCCCCAATACGTCAAACCAAAACAAGAGAGTTAGAAACATACCTGTGGCACCATCGTGCAAAGATTTGATGTCAATCACATAATACAAATACAAACAACAAAATACCTTGGGTTGCCTCCCAAGCAATGCCTGATTTAATATCGCTGCATGACTCAACTCAGCTTTTTCCTCCACCTTGAGGATATGAATTTGCCCCCAACTTAGAGTCTATTTTCTCACCTCGCTCGTTGAGGGGTGGTATAAAAGTTAAGGAACCGAGTAATAGAATGTGCATGGTAAACCACTCGGCCCTAAAGTAAGGTGTGTTTTTATATTGCTTGTTTAGTGTAAAATCAAGAATATATGATTCTTGTTCCTCATCTTCACATTCTTCTACTATTTTAAATGATTCCACTGACAAGATATCATCTAAACGTAAAGTAGAAAAGTGCTTTGAATGGGGACCAACAAATCCTACTTCCTAATTTACACTATCCGCAACACCTTCACTTATATTCACCTTCTCAATACCAGTCTCAAAATCAAGATGACAATCGAGTGGCTGCGATTCTTGTATTTTCCCCATAAATTAGCTGACGTTCTTTATATATTCTTTTTTGTTTAGCCACTGTAGACATGGTGGCAGTGGTAACTCCTTCAGCTCTGCCCACAACTGTGTTTGAGACTCTAAAATTTGTTTTATCATTTTGTCCAAATTGCTCGTTTGAATTGTGGCAGCACACATATCTTCAGAATGATCACTTTGACCATAAGCTAAACATCAAACTGCAGTCTATTCCCCAGTAAGAACAGTATCCACATCATATTGTGAAGGTTTCATCCACGCACTTCCATCTAAATCTGGACAGTAAGCCTCATAATGTGGTCCCCCACAATAATAACAAGAATCATCATCACTCAAAAAACCATCTATCCATGCTGACATCTCAAGAAAGGTGCGAGAAAAATAAAAATAAAAGAAAATAAAAAAATAAACTTAATAAATATTTAAAAGTTTGAATTCAAGCAAGTAAGCTAAAATTCCAAACCAACTCAACACGCCAAATTGTTTCCTGGCAATGGCGCCATTTTTTAAAGTGGTCAAACTACATCTGTTATGTGAGAATGTAAGCGATCGTTGTTAATAGATAACCCAACTAGGTTGGGGTCGAATCCCACAGGGAATATGGTGCGAATCTGAGTTGTATACGAGTTAATCAACTGATAGTTAGTCGTTTCCGGTAAATTGAGGGTGATGAGAATTGAGCAAATATTGTTTGTCACTTTAGTTTCAGTGTTTATAATTAAGAGTTTATGGAAAACCAGAATTATGTTTACTATGGGTTTTGGTACTTGACAGATGCTATTAGTGATTCAAGATTCTCACGATAGGTAGGAACAACAGATTATCTTTAATGAAGTTATGCCTAAATGTCTCTCGACCTACTTAAGCATTTAATTACCTAATCCTCTCAGACTTAGGGAATTTATATTTACTGACCATACTTTACCTCAGGTTAATTAACTTTGTTACAACGTCAATTATTAAACGTAAGGTTGGTAGCTTCCAAGTCTCTGTCAATAATTCACTTCCTACTATAGTTGAGTTTTTATCTCAAGAAAATCAAAGCAGGTGTTATCTATCATTTGAAACCAATAGACAATAATTAAAACCTCGGAATTATCAAGGAGTCCTATTACCTTTAGAATTTTGAACACTTAGCAACTTACCAAGACCTAACCCATAGATTCCATAATTCAAGTTACAGATATTTAGCCACTCATAATGTAATAATCTATACAACAAGTTGAAGTCATAATTTGAAAGATGAACTTATAGCAAGATGAATAGCAACGAGTGTTTCTTAGATTAGATTAAAGTAGAAATCCCAAAATATTGATGATAATCTCTTCAAAGTTAATTGTTTTGTTCAAGCCAAGAAACTAGAGAGAAAATAACAAAATACGTGTGTTCCCAAATAGGTTCATCCTCTATTAATGAAACCCTAAAAGCTGCTATTTATATCCGTAACTTAAGAAAAATTCAAAATTAAAAATTCAGATTTTTCTCCTTAGCTGGCGACATGTCTGATGATTTATCAAAGTTCTGATAGCTTATCAGAACTTGTTTTCAGGAATACTTCAAATATTTTCCTTCTGCTTATGTGTGAAGACATTCTTGACGGCTTATCAGACATCTGACAACTTATCATAGACGTCGTCACATCTTCATTTCAATTTCTCAAGGACTGTCCAAGCCTGTTAATGAGCTTGGCGGCTTATCACAACTCTAACGTCCTATCGTAGGTTGGTGTTACTTCTTCAAGCTAAATCTCATTCTTTGTCTAAGGCTGACGATAAGTCCGATAACTTATCAGGGAGTTGACGACTTATCAGACAAGTTGTCAACTATACTTCCCTTCTTATTTTGCTCAAAATTTAACTATTTTATCTCAGTTGCTATTGGTTTTCTTTCATCTTGACTTTTAATGAAATATCAAAGAGAAAATAATCAAAAATGATAAAACTTCCCTAAGACTTTGTAATTAGTCTCAGTTAAAAGCCTCAAATGTGTTAGCATCTACTCACACATCACCCGTGACTCAAGAAAAACAAAAACTACATGAAGTAAAACTAAAATATTAAAAATAAAGCACCTACCATAAATTGGGTTTCCTCCCAAGAAGAACCTCATTTAGTGTCGCGGTATGATCAAAATCACTTTTCAACTATTTTTCATCATTGTCTTCCTCCTACATGGAGGCCATATTCTCTCTCATTTTTGACCTATTAAGTGTGAACTCTTCATTTTTGTAGATTTCTTAACAATAGCCTTTTCAGGCTACTCAATCATCATAAATTTGTCTTAGGTGATGCCTTGAACAACTCCATAAAATAGTCCAAAGAGGTATTTTGTGGTTTGTACTCCCCCACCCGACACTCATCCATTTCTATCATGGTAATAGTATACAAATCTTGGTATTGTGAAGGTGTATTGAGTAGCTTTTAAATTTTGAAGATAACATGTTCATCATCTAATTGCATCTTGAGAGAGCCCTCTGTAATACCCTGTACTTCTACCTATCTTGAAATCATCCCGAGTATGTTAGAAACTTACATTGAAAGATGAATCCACTTAAATTTATGTAAAATTTTTAATATTTTCACTTTTGTTCATGTGGGAAATTGAATTAGCTTTCCAATGATACCAATTTCTTCCAAATTTGGCATCGAGGTAGAAATTTATAGTCATTTTATAGATAGTAGTCAAAACTGCCCAGGTACGATGATGAGGGCCGACGGACCATTAAACTAGCGATGGGCCATTGCCCAAACCATTACAGTGGAGGCAGTGATACCACCTTCTACCTAAGGGTGATGGCTCAGGCCGATGAATGGTTGAGCTAGCGATGGACCATCACCCAAGCCATTGCAGCAGAGATAGTGAACCTCTATTCTGCCTAGGTGCAATGGTCAGGACCAACGGACCGTCGACCCAGTGATGGACCATCGCACCCACCATTGTATAGTTTGTTTAGTTATTTTAAAGTCATTTTTAAAAGGGTATTTGGGTCTTTTCCACCCATTTTAACCCCTAATTATATTAGACCAAGGCTCATAAGTTCATTATCTATCTACAACATCAAATTAGGGATTTCTCTCAAAGATAATCCCTAAGAACAAGATCCAAATCCTTCTTCAAGAAACTAAGAGGTACAAGTTCTCCAAGTCCAAGGACTTAAAGAAACTCACAATCAAGGTATGTCATATGTTGATTCTTGGGTCCCTTTCACCCATGAAGCTCAAGAATGTCTTTTCAAAATCCAAGATTTTGTATTTATGAATGTTCATGATTTAAATTGAATTGAAATTCCTATTCATGATGTTGTGGGGTTTTGATTCATGTTTTAAATTACATATTCCAGTGATTGACCCTATTATATAAAGATTTGCATAATAATCATGATACACCCCCCTTAAATTTACATGTTGATTGATGTATCCATGATTATTAGATGTGTTGATGATTGTATAACCAAAGAATGCTCCCTGTGTGTTTGATTAAATGCCTATGTGAAGTAAAAGTGCCATACTAGTATGAAAAATATGAAATCCCCAATCATGTACAAGTTTATACATGTCAAATATTTGATGAAATGTCTTAGTTAGTGAATTATGGATACATGTGTAACTCTTGTGGTGCTTTAGAACTTCTACTTTATGAAATCTCCAACTTATTGTATTATGGATTGTGATGTTGGTCATATGTTTAAGAAAGTCATGCTTTGTCAGTTTTATGCTATCGATTCTTGGGGGTACTTGTACCCGACAATTAGCTATGTACCTAGAGCCATTGTCATGTTTTCAAGATACTCTCAATCGAGCCATGTTCATAGAAATTCAGTCAGTCATGTGACTCAGGAAAACTCAGTAAACTCAGTAATCCAAAAATTTCAGTAATCTCAGTAGTATTCCATCAGTCAACAAAACTCAGTTAATTCAGTTTAGTCCAGTTCAGTGAATCATGTTGAGTCTCTATTCAGATGGGAGTAGGAATTAGCACCGAGTATACCCAAGGATGGGAACACACATTGTTAGATGAGGGTATGATTCTTTGAAGTCATCCTTGCATTCCAGAACTATGTAGCCAGCAAAGATTGAGACATCAACACTGTTAGATGAGGGTTGATGTAGTGGATAAGCACCGGCAGATGAGTACCCCACCGTTCTCTTTTGGGGACACTATCAGATGAGGGTTTCCCACAGCTTGTCCTTACTAGTGGCATGGTATTGATACCTTTCAAATTAGGGTTACAGATTGGACCCCACATCAGCTATATTACTTTAGTTGGGGCATATCAGTTAGATGAATACTTCCAATTATTTCAGTATAGAAATAGGACAATCAGGTACATTCATTTAGTCTCAGTAATAGAATACAATAGTTTTATAGAATTTAGGACTGTCGAGTATAGTCAACCCAAAATAGCATGAAACTTAGCTAGTTCCATCAGAACCTAGACTGTTAGATACAATCACTTAGTATCAGTTATTTTAGTTATATAGATATCAATATCTTATGTCATCATTAGTCAGAGTAAGTAATCATGTTATCATGAACTCAGTTCTAGTTATTATATAGTCATGTATGTATTCTCACGTTCATGTTATGCAGTCAGTTAGTATAGTTCATGCATGTGAACCATTTTTCATTTAGCCTACCTTACATGTATACTAGTAAATTCAAATATACTGACGTATTTATGCTATGGTTTTTTATACCATAGGTTCAGAAGTAAAAGCTCTAAAGCATCAGTAGCATTCTAGTCTCAGCAGTCAGAGTTAGCAGTGAGTCCTCATCCTTCGAGGACATGAACATTACTTTATTATCTCATTAATTAATTTATTTCAGTAGTTAGAGTTAGTTGGGGACATGTCCTATCAACTCCTTATTCAGATAGTTCAATCAGTTAGAGGCTTTTTAGACTATCATGTTTAGAAAGTTTATTTTAGGTTTTGTTTTGATATTGTGATACCCTATCATTCAGAGATTACTTTATAAGTTTTGAACCTTGTGGCCTTACAACCCTTATTTCCATATTTATATAGTATATTATGTTGTGTTTAGGTACAGATATCAGTCATGGGTTAGCTTGTGGTCCTTCGAGGTTATGAGCATCGTGTAGCATTTCGAGTACTAGATTCAGGGCGTTACACCCTCTTTAACATCTGTCAGCACTCCTTCCACTTCTAAGAATAAACGTCCTAGAATAATTGGTACCCTATCATCTGAATTTACAATCCAAAACAATAAAGTCAATAGGAATAATAAACTTACCAACCTTTATGAGCATGTACTCAATAATTACTTTGGGTTTAACTTAGGTTCTGTCTGCCATCTGGAGCACCATAGTGTATGGAGTTATCTTACCTAAAACAAAATTCTTAAACACTAACATAGGCATAATATTTATCCTCACCCTCAAATCAATGAAGGAATGGACCATATCACTGTCGCCAATATGCATTGGGAGGGTGAAACTCCTTGGGTCCTCAAGCTTCTTGAGGATCTTCTTTATTACCACAAAGTTGCAATCCTCAGAGAGTACCACTGGATTAATGTCCTGCAGCTTCACCTTATTAGTAACTATATCTTTCAAGTACATGGTGCATTTGGGTATTCCCAATAAAATATCTAACAAAGGCAAATTAATCTGAAGTTCTATAAATGTGTCATAGAAATTCTTAAAACAATCATGCTTTTGGTTATTTTTATCCTCTGTGGGAATGGTGGTGGGGGTGTTTCCTACACATTTTTAGAAGCCTTTGCTTTTGGGTACTCAGACTTTTCCGTATTATCAACATCTTTTCTTGCAACCTGTCGTGGAACTAATTCTATATATACCTCCTTAATTTTTCTAGGAAGTTTGTCACTAAGATCTTTACCATTCCTCAAGGTTATTGCCCTGACTTTTTTTGGATGTATGACTTAGCAATACACCTTGTGGCCTGGTATTCTATGCCTGAGCTAGTTGTCAGAACTGTTACTCTTACTTCTGCTAGGCCACTTGTTGATTTTTAATTTTATCAACCATTTCTTCTTGCTTGGATAGGATCTTCTTAAAATTTCCTCTATATTATTGGCCCGTGTATATTTGTAATGCCATGAGTCTGTACCTCGAATGCTACACAATGCTTATGACCCCGAGGAACACAAGATAACCCATGACTTGTACCTACTGTAAGCACTGAATAAAAATACTGTAATAATGCAGAAGATGTACTAAAATGCCATAAGGTTAAAAATAGTATAATCAAAACTGAATAAAATACTGAAATACTGAATAACTATCTGAAATATTCTTATCTGAAAAGCCTCTAGCTGTATGAAAATGGAGTTGATAGGACAAGTCCCAAACTAACTCCGACTAGTGAAATAATGAAATACTGAATGTATTGAAGTAATCTAACATCCTTAGAGTATGAGGACTCACTACTATAACTGTTGCTGATAATTGGAACTGGCTATGTGTGGTCAGGAACCTAAGCATCCAAACCTATTATATGAGACATCATAGCACAAAAATGAGTATGTAATCAGTACGTGAGAATGTACCAGTATGCTAAATGAGGTATGTCTGAATGCATGGGTTTATATGTATGAACAATAACTAACTATATGATATGCAAGAGCTGGATTAGCATACATAGAGGATCTATAACTACTAAAAAGACTATGCATAGTATAACTAAGTATACTCGTACTAAATCTGATAACTGATAACTGAATATACTAATAATCTAAGATTACTGATCATCTTAATTACTAATTACTGAGTGACTATGTCTGACAGTCCTGATTCTGTAGAACTTAATTGAGTTCTATATTGAAGATTGAGATTAAAACTAAAACTGTGGGAATTCTCACTTAACCGACATGCCCCTGAGTAAACTGAGTGGGGTCCAACCAGTAACCCCAATTAGAAGAGTGCCAGTACCGTGTCATAGGTAAAGACACTGTTGTGGTCAAGCCTATCTGACGGGTGACCTTGAACAAAAAGTTAAGCCTAATCTGACGTGTGACACCTGGGAGGTAGACAAGCCTTAATCTGATGGGTGACTGCTGATATCCTACACTAGCTACATAGTTTTATAGTATGACACTGCTACTAATGTCTTTGCCTTCCTGATGGGAGAGTTTGACACCTCCATATTCACTCAGTGCTAGTTCCTACTCCCAACTGAAGACACTGACTGATTAGACTGGACTTGACTGGACTGAGTTAGCTGAGTTTGGTAACTGATTGAGTTCTGCTATTCGTGATACTATAGAGTTTATTCTATAATTACTAAGGATCTAGGTAAATAGCTAGATTGTTGGATATTGAGTACCGCCAAGACTCGATAACATTAAAAGTAAATCATGGCATAAGTTTTGGAAACATGACAATGGCTGCATGTTCATAAATCACTCATTAAGACGTTTAAACAAGCATTTTGGATGCATTGACTAGTATATGAATGGAGAGTACATGCTATCATGATATAATGACACTATTTTATTCACTTAGGCATTTAGACAAACACTTAGGGAGCATGCTTAGATCACTTAATAGTAAACACAATATAGTGATCATAGCTACATCAATCAACTTGTACATCATAGGGTTTATCATGAAGGTTATGCAATTCAACAAAAATAATGATTAATTCCATGTAAACTTGTAATTAAATCATGGACAAAAACCTAACAATAACATGAAACATGAATTCAATTCAATTCAAACATACAAAGCATGGAATCCAAAGTTTTATATTTTTAAAAGAGGATTCTTGGGCTCCATGGAAGGTAAGGATCCATGAATGAACATCTAACATACATGGGAATCTTAATTCTTGAAGTTCTTGAGGACTCTTGGAGGGATTCTTGAGATTGCTCTTGAAACTTAGCGACTAGGGTTTTCTATCTTTGAGAGAAAATGTCTTAAATTGGAGGAAAGTGAGTTAATAATGACCTAAATACATTCTTAGGGATTAGATCCCACATCTGGGTGTATTAAATACAAAGTAAAAGGCTAATTTAACCTTGGAATAAACTTTAATTTTATATCAAAATTTCTAATTTGGGGCCCTGGCGCGACGCGGCGCTTTTGTGTCATGTCACTAGAAATTGACAGCTGGGAACTAGGCCAACGGCATGATGCGGCATAATCATGGACCCTTACTAGATTTGCATAATTGAGAATTGGAGGCCCTCCATGATGCGGTGAGACCATGGAGTCAAACTAGAAATTGACAATTATCATTTGGACCTATGGCGTGACACGGTACTGACTGAAATGATGGGGTTTTATGACTAGAACTTAAAATGGCCATAGCTTCTTACCCAGTTATTGGGTCTTGGCTACTTTTATATCATTGGAAACCTGACTGAATTTCCTACAAGATGGTGGGTCTAAATCTGGGAAATTCCAACTAGAACAAAAACTATACTTAGGGATTCTCATGTACTGAAGACTAAACTGAGCTGGGAAATTATGGGGTATTACAATTTTGCTATTGTTTCTAAAATTGTTGATTATTAACCTAAGAGTAATTCAACTGACTCAGCGACTTATGATTGTAGGCAATATAATAATTTGACTTTTGGGCATTGCCTAAAGTGTTCACTGATTCTGGATTTTAACCACACAAGTCAGTAGCATAGCCACTATTACCACAAACCTCACACCATACTGGGATCTACTACACTGCATTCACTTCAGTTAGAGATTTCTTCATACCTAATTTCCTATATTGGGTCATCATATAATTCTCCATGGCTAATATTGGGTGGCTGAGGATGTGATACTATCAACTTCAATCATGTCTGTAGCTTTTTTCACTGAGCTTCAAGACATGTACCTTGCCAGTCAAGATTTTCTTTAGCAACGCAGTTCAACAAAGTATATAGCTCATTATAAGTGTTCACTAGTGCTTGACCACCTGTAGCTAAATCTAGCAGAATTTTTGTGTTATAGCCAAGAAATTTGACAAAGGTGTGAGATAAAACCTTATTGGATTGCTGGTGATATGGACAGTATCAATGAAGAAACTTGAATCTCTCCCAAGCATGATACAGGTTCTCATCCGTCTTCTGCTTGAAGCTCAAAATATCATTGCATAATCTTGCAGTCCTGCTGGATGGAAAGAATCCGATGACAAATTTCAAGGCAAAGTCATCCTATATAATGATTGAAGCAGCCGACTCAGCATTCAACACTTCTTTTCTTCTCCCAAAAATGAGAAGGGGGAGAGAGTCAGCCTTGCATAATCAATGGACACTTTTGTTGGGATGAATGTGCCACTAATGTCCAAGAAATTCTATAAGTGAACTTGTAGATCTTTATATGATAGCCTAGTGAACTGATCACTATTGTGCAAGAGTTGCACCATGTTTTACTTTAGTTCCAATCTACCTCTAGAAGTCGGTGTACAAATAACGGAGGTCATATTAATCACAAGTAGGATTGCCACTTTACGAACTGTCCTGCGGGATGGTGGATCTTTAGTGTTAGGTTAAGGTATAGTTTCTTCTTCGTGAATTTGAGGGATTCTGTAGAGAAGTACTACTTCTTTCCTTAATTGGTGCAAGCATTGCTTGAGTTTGGGATATGTCTAAACCAACTCCCTATCCCTTTCCAACATATTATCTTTTTAAACATGTGTCTGCAAATTTAGAAGCTAACATCAAGTAATTCGAACTTAAGAAATCAAAAAGTAAAACTTAAACTTATATATTTTCCAATTCAGAAGTCGCCAGCAACGGCACCAAGAGCTTATTGTGCCCAAGTGCACACACAACTGTATGTAGTCAACCAAAGAAAAATAGTGGCCTTATGAAAAACCAAGTACCCATCCAACAGGGACTAGTATTAAGAAACTATCATATTCTCGTCTTACTTTGAATATTAAATAATTTCTAAAGTAACCATAAAAGTTTGGGAAGTTAAAACTAAACATAAACTTAAACAAGGCAGTAGATAAAAAGTTCTTGGATAGTAATAGAAAAAACCCAACAATCACACTAAGATATGAAACTTTTTTTGTTAGACTATTTATTGTAGTTGTTGGTTCATGAGGTCGATATTATGACTATGGCTTTACAAACCTCTTTCCAATTATTAAACGTAGCTCCACAACTACATCATTGAGCGAAGATGCAAGAACTAAGTAAAATGCAATAATTTTCTATCCCATAGTTGAATAAAATATTTCACTTAGGTATATTACTATCCTAAATGCAAATCATAACATTTTTGAATTGAGTTTACGATCTTATTCTTTCTATCCCACATTCTATCTTATTGTTCCTCCTTCCGGGTTCGCAATAGAATTAAGTATGTATTATAAGGGTAGTGAATCCTTAAAATTTTGACAAAAAGTATAAATAAATGAAAAACAATGATAAATAACCAAAAAAATTCAATTCATAACAAGAGTAATCATGTTCTTGGCATTAACCCTGAAAAAGGATGTTTAGCAACTCATGGATGTTACAAGAATCATAATGAAATAATCCATGTATATATACAATAATAAACTAAATTAAAGGAAGAAAAATCCTATTTTTGGCCTTCTCAATCATGTTTCAAAGACGTAAGGTCATTCAACGTTTATACACAACGGTTGGAGTGTCCTATTTATAGTAGTAGAACAAGATTTGTTGTTTTTAACATAGGGGTATGCCACGCTTTTATCGCATGGCCTAGGTACCTTAGCACACCGATATCACGCATAGATACTGTATCACATGGCCTAGGGACCTATCCATGCGTAGACCTTGCCACAACCTTATCGCATCATCTAGGCAGTGCAGCACACTAATGAATCCAAATTTTCCAGCTTTGTATAATGCTTGTCCCATGTGTTTGCCCTTTTATTCCAAGCTTTGTGGTGGTGTTTACTCTTGATTTTCTGCTTGTGTATCATCCAATTATCATATTTATCAACCCAAAAAGATTCCTATAACAATACACACCATGAATTAGAGCTCAAAATCATATAGAATCCAATATGATCAGCTAGAAAGGAACATAGCTCAAGCTTGGAGTACTAGTTTTTGAGTTTGAACTTTAACTTAGTGTTTTGTATAAAAACTCATTATGAACACACCTTAAACACTTAAAAGACATAAATGAAAACATAGATGCTCATTTATACAAATATTCACTCAAGAAACACACAAGAAGTCCTCAAAATAAGGCTAAACAAGGCCGAATAACCACACTTAGGTTCATAAATTCACCTAAGATCACCTAATCCTCATTGGTTATTTTTCATTAATTTTACTTTGATTTCCACCCTAATACAAGGTAAATTCTTAGAAATTAGGTATTAAATTTCTAAACTTTAAGGGTTGATTTGAGAGTTGATTTGCGCTCTGTTTGGGCTCAACTTATGAGCACACATTTCCTTGTCCTTTGAGGGACCTCGTGATGGATTCAGTTTTGAATTCGATTAGCTAGCTTTGTGGACATGTTCTTGACATAAATTTTGATTCAAACCTTACTATAGAAATATGAGTCTCATTTTACTCCTAATAACATGTAGGTTATAATTTTGATTGCATGGAAGCCATTTAGGAATGTGGAGCGAAGGCAGACAATTTAGGGTGATTCTAGGATTTGCAGTTCGGCATCGAGGTAGGCTTCTGTCTACTCTTATTCATAAGATGGTGTATTGTGTATTTTGAATGTTTGATAGTGATTTTAGTATGTGATATTTGGTAGAACACCATAACTTAGCCTTATTTTGTGAGTTCAAAGATAGAAGGGTGAATCAACCCATAAGGCCAAATACTTACTATACTTCTAGGATCTTTTTACCCTAGGTTGTGTAACACCTCGAAAATCCAAGAGAATATTTGAATGATTCTTTTTATTCATCAAAAATAAAACCTCATGTGTTGGTAGTTTTATATGTGATTTAAAAATATACTAAGACCTCTAATAGATCCTAGCTTATAGACAACCCAAGACATTTCTTAGCAATTAAATTCTTTTAAAGAATATAACCATAGTTAGATTAAAATGAGAATAACTTTTGGTGTACTAATAATTTTATATATCAAGACCCTCAAATATATATGTAATTGTATTATCTTTCCAACGATACCAATTTCACCTTAATCTGATATCGAAGTGAAAAGTTCTGATCAAATTCTTGAAGCATTGTCAAAGTTGTCATTGACTATGACTTCTGATGATGACTTGTAGTCAGACCCTATGAGTAATCAATAGGACTCGTCGTAATGACAATAGAGTCCAAAATTTGGGTTCTTGACCACGACTCATGGACAGACCCTATGATTCGTGGCCTAACTTGATGAGACTGCCTCCAGGCCTCTTCCATACGATTTCTAATGGTTTTTTGGTCTTTTCTGACTCTTTTAACCCCAAAACTACGTTGTTTAAGCTATATAAAGTCTAAATATAAATCCAAAACAAACCCAAATCTCTAATTCTCAATACAACTCACGAAATACACTAATAAACTCGCGATTTTTTTCTCCAAAGCAAGAAATTGGGGCTTTCATCTCCAAGTTCAAAATCCTCAAAATTTCAATTCAAGAATCAAAATAAATTAGGTATATGGGTATTCAATGAGGATCTCCTTTTATCCTCACTCACAAATTATGATTTGTTCATAAAATTTATGATTTTCATAAACTAAGGCTTTACCCAAATTGTTACTCCAAGATGAAATTAAATTCTCCATGATATATTTGTCACTTAGTGTTAATTATTTATGGTTTCTTAGGCCCATATCATATCATTCATGCTATTCTCAAAGACAATCATGTTTTACCTAATATTAGTCAACATTTCAAGAAAATGATTGAGCTATATGACTTTTTCCTATTTTCTTCTATTTATTTATAATTAAATCCTGAATGTATATTTTTCTATAAGAATAACATCTTCTCATGTTCAAAATCATGAATTCCCTTATTATGACATATTGTTGAGTTTATGGGTTTAAATTTAGAATTTCTCTTAATATTAGTTAATATCATCATGTGTAGAGTTGGTGGGTCATGAACACCCGATACCTAGGAATTCAGTTTTTATATATACATATATATACATATATATATATATATACATACATACATATATCAGTTACATGTTACTTAATATTTTAGATTTATACATGCAGTGCTATGTAGAGAATAACATGACTTGAGCATATCAGTTATTAGTTCATGTTTCAGTTTATACTTCAGTCTCATTAAGTTGGGAGTAATATTTAGCATTGTGTGAATATAGGGATGACGGCTCCCACGTCAGTTGGTGTAAGACCATTCGTAGCAGTTCCTAAGTTCCAATACTACGTTGTTACCGTAGGTTATAAGGGGACCCCGTCAGTTGAGGCATGACACCCTTATCCATTGGGATATCAGTTTAATGGATCCATGACAGCTAGTGTTGGTACCCTTAGAAAGGTACTTGCACCCTTCCAACTATGGTTACAAGTTGGACCCTAATTTTACTTAGATTAGGGTATGTCGGTTGTAGTTAACTCCCCCAGTCCTCAGTTTATGTTTTAGATTCAGATTATGTTAATTTTTCAGATTAAGTATGACGTCGTACTCAGTTATTCAGTTTTATAATGTACATCTTTATACTTGGTCTTTACAATAATTCACATCTCACAGTTTTAGACTCAGTATTTATAAATGACCAGGGTCAGTAAAATTTTATATCATATTCAGTATTATCTAGATATTAAATATTCTTACTTTTTATAAATGTTTTAGCTTGTGATTTAGAAATTTCACTAGGCCTTACAGCTTTTACGTATAGATATGTTCTCAATGTATTTTTCATCAACTAGCTTATGTCCTTAGTTATAAAGCATATTTTTAAAGTATTTTTATAACTAATGCATATCTTATATACTTAGTACATTCCAAAGTACTGATAGCATACCTCTTTTGGCTATATTTTTCATGTGAGATAGATTCAGGTGTTTTCTCTGAAGATCATAGCCAGGAAGATCATAATATTTAGCCAATAGGTGATGAGTTCTTTTATTTTGAAGACTTAAGTCAGTTACAGTTCTTATATTGTATGTACTTAGTCATATTTATTGATTATGAATAGTTTGGGTTCATGTCCCGACTACCTATAGTCAGTATTAGTAGAAGCTTCATAGATAGTCAGTTAGAGTAATTGTAAGTAGTTTCAGTACCCTTTTCTTTCATATTACAATGTATTAAACTTTGAATAGAAATGTATTAAAATAGCTTGCCTCATGACTATGTTTCTTCTCAATTAGTTTATCGTTTGTAGATATGATTTAAATTAGTTACTTAAGCATTGTACTAGTACATAGGTTAGCTTGGGATCACTTGTGGTTATAAGAACTGTGTTACGATAAGGGGCAAGTCTCTGGTTGTGAAAAACTTGGTATCAGAGAACAATTTTGAAGTGTCCTAGGGTGTCTATGAAGTTGAGTCTAGTAGAGTCATACAGAACAGTACGTAGACGCCTGTACTTTTCTTCAAGAGGCTAACCTTATTTCATATCTTAGATCATGCAATAGAGATATTCCCTAATAGACTTATAAAGATTCTTGCATTGATCCATTTATACCAACTCTGCCTTATTCTTAGGTAATAGAAACAGTTAAGCTTAAATTCCTATCGATAGAGATTTCATAAACAATCCTCATAGACAGTTATGAAATTGTACATGTGCTTATAAGGATCCCATTAGTGCCTTTAAATTCTAAACTTTTATAGAGTTCGTCCTTATTTATATAAATCATGCATTGAGAAAAAGTCATACATGCTCTCAGATCCTTTCTCAAAATCCTATGACTACATGACCTAGAGTTAGAAGCATGGACCTAGATGTGTAGCAGTAGTAAAGTGGGGATAATATTTATCTAAATTTAGTATATTATGTATCCATGGACCGAGAAAGTTGTTGTGTATATTTTTTAATATCACTTTGAGTGATGTTTACAAATAAAGAAAACTTAGAGTATGTTAATGCTTTAGTCAGGATAGGGATTCAACAATGACCATAATGATAGAGAATCTTGTAAGGGTTGAGTATGTTCATAGAACTTTTAGTTGATTACTGTTTCTTGATTCTTACTAGTAAGTTAGTACAGTTCATTAAAAGTTTAGGAATATCTATGTTAAGTGTTAGAATTTAAGCTTGAATGGTGGATGATTAAGCTAATAGAAAGAAGAGTTTAAAATTCTAGAAAAAAAAAGTGTGAACTTAGGGTATGGTGGTACTCCTAAAGATTCTAAGTTAGTAAGTGTTATTATATTATGACAATTGGGGTTATAGAAAGTTAAGAGTTATATCTCAGAATGAAGTATTAGCAGTGGGTTTTACACATAAAGATAGTCTTTCAGGAAAAGTTTAGCACCTATGTGTACTAATTATATCTCGATCTATATAGTATAATGATTGGAATTACTTCAGATTTTCTTGCAGAGGTCCACAAACTTAGAATGATGGCTTAAATCTAAGGGGGAGATGACAGAACAAAGAACCAAGTCAATTTTTCAAATTTTGATAATAATGCCAGTGAGTTCTAGAACAACAGTAGAGGAGGAATATGCATGACCCATTCTTATCTTGGTAAAAATTTTTGTACTTTAGTCATTACAACATTCTACTTATGCCTTACAAGTTTGATCTATGATCATAGCTTATATTCATGCACTTTATGTAGAATCATGTCCACTCCTAGTTCCTATTGTAAGAAGCGACAATTCACTCAATAGTACAACTCATATTCCATGAATTATGAATGCCAATCACTAGTCATGCAGCTCATGACTCATGTACTTATGTTTTACAATATGATCAGTTCCCAAAATTCAAGGTACACCCTTAATGACCAGTGAAAAATTTGCATTATGGCATGTACATATCAGTTTAGATCTATTTAATGAATATATTCCATTGATACTCTATTCCTCAGGCCTCAGTTAAGTGCCTAAGTTATGTGTAGTATTGTTTGATACTTCAGGTCATCATGTTCTAACCTTTTAGTGGCTTCTCCTTTTGTAAAGATAGTGGTGATGAAATTTATGAGCAATGGTTTAGATGGATGAGAGTAAATGTTCCTTCATAAGGAAATATTATTGTATACTTATGTTATCTAAGGCTATAAGTGTGAAGGATAATTGAGGCAAAGATTTGGCATATGCCATAGTTCATTGAGAATTCTAGGTGTGTCCTCATAGGGATAGTGCATGAAAGTTGTTATTTATAGAGAAATTAAAGATTATGGTAAAATTCCTAGGTGGGTTGGTTGCCTAGAATTTCATATGTGGTCATAATAATAGGCTTGAATGTCATGTTGATATATAAGTGGATAAATGCATTGTGAGCCAGTGAATTTCTCATAAGAGGTTGGCATTAAGTTAGTTATTGAAGTGGTAAGGAGTATTATGCTTGAGATAAGTGCTCTGAAAACACATAGAATATTGACTTCATAGTTTAGACTAGTATTATGGTGTTATGTGTAGTACCTTGTGACTTTGAGTTAAGCTTGAACATGGTAGAAGGAGTTATCAATACCCATGTAAAGATTATAAGTGGTGTCAAATGAAGTGTAGTATTTAAGAGGAAAAAATATAGTTGAGAGAGTATTTGGAAAGTGTGGCTAAGCTTGAAATTTAGTAATTGCATTGCCTAAGGCATAGTAATTCTATCCTAGCTTATGTTTTGTATGCCTATATTCTAGGTTATAAATTTGTAGACATGTTGTAATTTCATATTCAGATATATCACTCAGATCATGCCCAAAATTCTTTGCTCCCTAATGTTATGAGAACTTCTGATAAGGAGTATTGAAGGTAAAGAATATTCCTTTTCCAGTGGCTCCTAAAGATTTTATATAATTGGATATAACTTTATAGTTTTAAATATCCATTTGTGCCAGGGTACTTCAGTTAAGTTATAAACATTCAATATGGGTCAGTCTATATAGCCAACAATTCTGTCTAGCAATTAGAAAGATAAGCTCATATAGTTTTCCATTTGTTTTTCATCTAGTCTTACTATCCAAAATTTAATGAATATGCCTATTCCATGGGTGATTTATTTACATTCATACTAATTGTGAATTCAGTTGAGTCCTTACGCCTAGTCTAAATTAGTCCCAACCATGAAGGAT
Source organism: Capsicum annuum (assembly GCF_002878395.1). NCBI lineage: Eukaryota > Viridiplantae > Streptophyta > Magnoliopsida > Solanales > Solanaceae > Capsicum > Capsicum annuum. Next base: position 115,808,356 of record NC_061116.1, on the reverse strand, counting down.
ATCTAGATTCAGAAATCAGTATCATGTTAGTTATCTAACTTCAAAATTCAGTGGGGCAGTACTAGTGATTTCCTAAACTTTTAAACTAGTCAAGTTTTAGTTATAAATTTACTCATAATGTCCATATTCATCTCATACAATTCTATGTCAGTAATTGCAGCTCTTTCCCTATCCTTTTAGCCTAGTCAGTCTTCATTCGAGGATGAATAATTCCAAGGGGGAGATATTATAAAGATTAAAAAATTAAAGGCAATATTTGAACCATGATTTAAGTTCATGCAAAATCAAACCTTATGTTCTGATAGTTTTATAAGTGATTTATACATATATTAAGACCTCAAATAGCTCCTAGCTTATAGATAATTCAAGACATCCCTTAGCGATTAAATTCTGGTGAAGAATATAGCCATAGTGAAATTCAAATGATCATAACTTTTGGTAAAATAGAACCATAGAGAACAAAAACCATCAACATATAAGTAATTGAATTAGCTTTACAACGATACTGATTTCTCCTGAATCCGACATCAGAGCGAAAAAGTATGGCCAAATTATTGAAGTACTGTCAAAGCTGCTGTTACTACGACTCCTAATGATGATTCGTAGTTAGGCCCTATGAGTCATTAAGAGGAATTATTGTCATGGAAGTAGGTTTCAAAACTTGGGTTCCTAACCACGACTCAAGCCACGACTTGTGGCCAGAATCTACGAGTGGTGGCCTAATTCATTGGGACTGCTTCCAAATGTATTCCAGATGGATTACGAGATTTTTTGTTCTTTTCCCACTCTTTAACCCCAAAAATACGTCATTTAATCCTTTCAAGGCTGAATATAAAGCCAAAACAACTCTAAATCCCTCATTCTCAACACAACTCATGAAATACTCCAATAAACATGCAATTTTCTCTTCTCTAAATAAAAAATTGGGGTATTCCATCTCCAAGTTCTAAATCCTCAAAATTTAAATTAAAGAATCAAAACTAATTAGGTATATGGGTATTCAATGAGGATTTCCTTTTATCCTCATTCCCAAATTATGATTTGCTCAAAAAAAAAAATTCATAAATTGGGGCTTTACCCAAATTGTTACTCCAAGCTTAAATTCAATTCTCCATGATATATTTATCACTCATAAGCATGTTATGATGATTATTTATGGTTTTTTAGTCCTATTTTATATGATTTACCTTATTCTAAAATCCAAGCATATTTTACATGATATTAAAAAAATATTTCAAGCATATGATTAAGCTTTATGAGTTTTCCCTAATTTCTTCAATTTATTTTATAATTAAATCCTAAATACATGTTTTCCTATAAGAATATCATCTTCCCATGTTCAAAATCATGAATTCCCTTATTATGACATATTGTTGAGTTTATGGGTTCAAATTGAAAATTTTCTCTTAACACCTTAGTCCTTCGGGACATTAGTTAGTGGATCTATGCCAGCCAGTGTTGGTATCCTTGGCAAGGTACAAGCACCTTCCTACTGGGATTACAGGTTGGACCTTAATTTTTCTCAGATTAGGGTATGTCAGTTATAGTTAGCTCCTATAGTCCTCAGTTTATGTTTCAACTTCAAATTATATTCAGTTTTGAAATTATGCATGACCTAGTACTCAGTTATTCAGTTTTATACGGTACATGTTTATACTTGGTCATTGCATCAGTTCATATCTCCCAGTTTCCAACTCTGTTATCATAAATGACCCTCAGTATATTTTTACATCATATTTTATGTTATCTTGAGATTAAATATAATAGTCATGTTTCCACAGCTTCCCAGTTTACAGAAATATTTTGCTCATGATTTAGAAATTTAACCATACCTTACAGTTTTTATGTACAGATTTGTTCTCAATGCATATTTTAGCGAATGGCTTATATCCTCAGTTATAAAGCATCTTTTAAGTATTTTTATGACCGATGCATATCGCACATAGTCAGTTGATTCCAAAGTACTAATAGCATACCTCTTCTTCCTATATTTTTCATGTGATGTAGATTCAGGTTCTTACTCTGAGGATCATAATTTGGCATATCACAACATTCAACCTGCAGGTGATGCGTTTTCTTACTATAAGGACTCAAGTCAGTTGCGGTTCTTGTATTGTATTTTCTTTTTCATATGTGTTGATTAATAATAATTGGGAGTCATGTCCGGACTGCCTATAGTCAGTATTAGTACAGGCTTCACAGGTAGTCAATTAAAGTCATTATATCTAGTTTCAGTTATCGTTTCTTTCAGATTATGATATTGTAAACTTTGGATAGAAATGTATTGAAATAGCTTACCTCATTTCTATGCTTTTGCTCAGTCATTTTAGATTTTATGTATACAATTTAAATTAGTTGCTCAAGCATTATTCTAGAACAGGGGTTATCTTGGAATCACTTGTGGTTCTAAGCACCCTGTTATGTCTAGGGGTAGTCTCAAGTCATGAAAGGTTGATGGCATTTTAAACTTAGTTGAGGCTAATAAAACTTTAGGATAAGTTTACTACATTACTCGGTGGATTATGATGGTTCCTAAATTATGTTATGGTTATGTCGGTTGTATATATTACTAACCCAAGACCGTGATTATGATATTAGTTGGATTTTGAGAAGCGATTTGTCCTTGTAAAGGACATGTCTGTAGTTTATAAATATTTAAATACTTGTAATCATATTTTTTGGATACTGGTGGTGGCATGCATAAATTTTGTACATTTATGCTCACTAAAATATTAAATGGTATGATTCCAACTAAAAACAAGCTTTTGCTACTACTTTTCTAACAAGGGTTATAATCACAATTATCACTTTTAAACTGGATTCTTCCTTAATAGGAATGCTACCACCTTAATATATCTTTGAGATTAAAAATGAGTTTTTAGAGATTTGACCGAGATAGATTTTGATCAACAATTTTATTACTACTATATATCTCGATTGAGAGAGATTTTAACCCTTTCTATACTTTTGTAATTATTTAGCCCTAAAAATCCCCCCGAGCATCGGATCTACAGATTTACACTCTTTTTTCCACAGTTCAAGTTCGTGTATTATATATATACATACATATATATACATATATATACACACACACACACTATATATATATATATATATCTTTAGTCGTTAATGAAGTACAATGATGATGATGATGGTTATTGGAAATCCTTGATGAGGATCAGGTCAGTGTATATAGGTGCTCCTAAACCCCCTAGGGGTCGTATCATCTATGAGCCGTCATGCCACAGAAGAAAGGTCGTCATAGGTCATGCCTTTTTGAGCCATCAAGCTGGAGGAGATGTATACATCAAGTTACATCATTTTACTTGAATAAGTTAAAGTAGTTTGGTTTATAACTTGCATTCCTCCTTGCAAGCATATTGTCTATCACTAGTATGCGTTTATATCTATCAGCCTTATTGTGAGGAGTACTGATTGTCTTATGTAGTGTGATGATTGGACCTTCTAGGTTATAGAGAATGGTTTAGGTATTGTTTTTCTAGTCTATATGTTTACTATATTGTGTTATTATTATGCTTAATTCATGACAGATTAATTATTGGACTAGTACAAAGATTCGAGGTATAATTCTGATCCCTTTCTTTTATGATTATTTTATTATGGATAATTACCTCATGTTTAGACATATGGACTAGAGACCCTGATTATGTTAGCATTAGTTCCTTCTATGATTAGAAGACCTTAAGATGCTAGTTTGACTACTCTAGGCCGTACCCTTGAGTTAGACTTATATATATATAGCGATGGTATTACCATATATCCCACCTTTTATTTATTTATTCATGTTGTATATCAAATATTTGGTCTTGTATACTTATATATATATATATATATATCCATTTTCTGCTATTTATTTGTATAATGGTCAATTGTATACAGTATAGTGACTAGGTCCTCGAGTGTGGATAGAATAGGATAGTTTATCCTTATTGTCTCCTTACCTTTACTATGTTAGTTTCCTAGATATTTAGGTTTAGCTTAAATTCCTGTTTCATGTCATTTATATTTGCATTATCTTTGGATATCTGTTGGAAGTTGCCTACTGAGTACCACATGTTTGCTACTCATACTACTCTTTTGCAGCCTGTAGATCATAGTATCCATTCTCGTTGTTGTTGCATGAGTCGTACGGGGCAGCTATGCTTCGGAGACATAGGGTGAGATCCTAGTATTCAAAGTATTTATGTTCTCCCTCTTATGTACTAGATTATTGTATATGTTATTTTCAGAGATAAGTTGTACCAGTATAATCATTTAGTACTTCATTTTGTGTTCTTGTTATATTAGAAACTCTTATAGTGATTCCACCCGGTTTCGGGACTATGTTCTGTATTTTAGTCTTTTATTACATTTATTCTGCATTCTTCCTTCATTTCTCTGGGTAGTCCGTTACTAGTAGTTTCAAACTATGGTATCGCTTGGCTACTAGTGGATCATAGTAGGTGTTATCATGACCTGAGAAATTGGGTTGTGACAACTGGGAACTGTGCCAATCATCACCAGACCCAGAAGCATCACAAAGCAACCATGGGGAGAGGTAAAATGGTTTAATCATATGGAAATGAATAATTCATAAAAATTAAGTCATTACATGATCAACCACTAAGAATCTAGTTCTTCCTCGAATGATAGGTAAGAGAAATACCTGAATCAACAAAAATCTGGGGAAAACTACCACACACATCGGACTCGACCTCCCAAGTAGCCTCATCTATAGGTCAATGTCTCCACTGGACATTAACTACCGAACTATATTAGAGCACAACCTTCTAACATACCTGGATAGAATGGTGACGATTTCCTCAACAAAATACAAAATCTGATTTAACTATAGTGAATCCCAGCAAATGACATAAGATTCATTCCCAATGTAATGCCAAAGCATGGAAACATGAAAACTGGATGAACAGTTAATAAACTTGGGGGTAAATACTAACTCATAATCCACTTCGCCAATAGTCCGAAGAATCTCAAATGGTCTATTATACCTGGGGATAAGCTTTCCCCACTTCCCAAACCTCATTGCACCCTTCATGGGTAAAACACGAAGGAAGACTTGATCAACAACACCAAATCTCAAGGCGCAAAGTCAACGATCCTCATTACACTTCTGGCTACTCTGTGTTGCTCGAAGAATATCCTAAATGACCCGAACTCTATCCATGTACTTGTAAAGTATATTCTTTCCACAAGGTCTAATCTCAAAATCCTCAGACCAACTAATTGAGGAATGACAATGCCTTACATACAAAGCCTCAAAGAGAACTATCTTAATATAGGAATGGTAGAAATTATATACGCAAACTCCACCAAAGCTAGATGATGTTACCACTGACCTCCGAAGTCCATAACATAAGAACGGAGCATATTCTCCAAAACTTAAAAAGTCAGCTCCAACTAACCATCGGTGTAGGGGTGAAAAGTTCTGCTAAGATCAACCCCGGTACCTAACTCCTCCTGAAATGCCTCCCAAAAGTGAGATGTGAACACTAAATCTCTATCTGAGATGATAGACAATGGTACACTATGAAGATAAATTATTTCACGAATATAGATATGGTCCAAACTCTCAGCAGTGAAAGAAACCTGAATAGGAATAAGATAAGCAAATTTGGTCAATTAATCCATGTTGACTCAAACATAACCAGAACTATGAGAATTACAAGGAAACCCAGTCGCGGTCCATAGTGATCTATTACCATTTCCACTCAGGAATAGGAAACCTCTAAAGCAAACTACCAGGACACAAAAGTTCAGACTTCACCTACTAACAACATATGCAACAAGCTACAAAATCTTCCACATCCTTTCTCATACCACCGTACCCGTAGTGTTGTCTAAAATTATGATACATCTTAGTCACTCTAGGATGAATAGAATACCTAGAACAATGAGCCTCCTCCAAAATCAATCTTACCTAATCACCCACTCATGGCACACAAACATGACCTCTAATCCTCAAAACACCATCTTAATCAATCAAGGCTTCCTTAGACTCACCACTCAACACCTTATCTTGAATCACTTTTAACCCAACATCATCAACCTAATGTGCCCAGATCTAGTCCATCAAAGAAAATTTAGACTCCATGAATGCCCAAATACACTATAGGTGTTAGAACATCAATCCTATCCATCGAGTTAGCCAAAGACTGAACATTTAAAGACACAGGTCTCTTTAGGGTCGAAAGATGTGCCAAGCTACCCATACTATTTGACTTCCAACTCAAGGCATCCACAAACACATTCTCTTTACTCACATCATAAAACATAGTAAGGTCATAGTTCTTAAGAAACTCAAGCCAATGACGCTGCCTCATGTTAATACTCACTAAGTAAAGAAATACTGAAGGTTATAATGATCGGAGAATATCTCACAATGGTCTCTATATAAGTAGTGCCTCTATAATTTCAAAGCAAAACAATCATGCATAACTCTAAATCATGGGTAGGATAACTCTGCTAATGAGTCTTCAACTGATGAGAAGCATGATGAGTGGTAAATTTACCACTCATTAACGCCCAAATTAGTTCACACTACTATGTTTAAACGGTGTTTGTGAGATGAATTTCTTACTTGAATCCACTAATTCACATGTTTTTAGGTATATAGCCGATGGGAAGAAAAGAAATAAAATGCCCTAAAAAGATATAAAAAAGGAAAGAGTTAGTGCAAAAACTAGAAAGGCATGAGTAGAAATTGACCCTCAGTTATCGCGATTGCAGTCTTAGGGTCAAGATCTCGATAAGAAAGAAATAGTCAAAGTGGCAATAGCAATAGGCTCACTGCAATTGCGGGAGCCACGATCGCGATAAATCATTGGAGATCATGAAGTCATGAAAAATAGACCAAGGTTAGAAATTTAATTTCTCGCTACTGGTTCCAATTCTCTATAAGACAAAAACCCTGTCAGTTTTTGGAGATCCCCAACTAGATTTTAAAGTTTTTGCTTTGTAAAACCCTACTAATTTGGGAAATAATATTGTAGTTAATTTTCCAATTGAGTTTAGTTGTAAGTAAAGTTAAATTTGAGAATACTTTTGTTTGCATCTTCAATGGAAGCTTTGAATGACCATTTTTGTATATTTCTTTATTCAAACTTCTTGAGTAGCTAAACACCTATCTTGGGATTATGTTGAAATAGGGTGCAAATATGTGTGGGTTTTTATTATTAGTTTAGATTCTTGATTAATGATGTTGGGTTTCACTAATACTTGCTTGCTGAGTGGGAATTTGTGGGTGAAAACCCAAAATTCCCAAAATCTCACATCATCCTTGAAAAAGGGATGTGGATATGCTTTTGCATCCTATATCATCCTTGAAAGAGGGATATGGGTGGCTAGTATTTGTGAACAATAATTAGTCATTAGCTTATTCCTTTACATTGTCTTAGAAATAGGGATGGATTGCAAATTTGCTATGTCTTGGGCATCTTGCTAAAAATAGGGATGTCCAATTGAGGTTTTTGGTGGATTTGTTTTCCACACCTATGAGGTATTCGAAAGGGTCCATGGGTGATATTTTTCATCGTTGATTGAAAAACTAGCATTAAAACCCCTAACCTAGCCTACCCATATAGTAAATAACTAGAATTTGCATTTGATTATCATGAACCCGTCCATTATTTGCCCCTAAGAAGACATAATCCCAAGACTATTCTCCTATTGGAATATTACCTATATTTGTTGCTCTAATTGGTAGTTTGAATAAATATTTTTGAAATAAACATCCAAACCATACCCCTCCCCCCAATTTTAATTTATGTCTTTCTGTAACACCCCACTTTGCTGAATCGGAATGCTACACGATGCTCATGATCCCGAGGGACCACAAGCTAACCCATGACTGATATCTATACCTATATACTGCAAATCATGATATAATAATGCGGAATACATGGAACTGTAAGGACATAAGGTTCAACTAAATAAAACTATGTGGGTGAAAAAACCCAAAACAACTCAATCTGAACATAAATCTAAACATAAATCTGAAAGCCTCTAAACTATCTGAATAAGGAGTTGAAGGAACATATCTCCAACTAACTCCATAAAACTGAACTGAAGAAATAAATAAATGAATCAAATCATATTTTCCTTGAATCAATGAGGACTCACTGTGTCTCTACGACTGGAATGCTACCACTACTGCTGGGCTGGAGCTCGTGTCTCGGAACCTATGGTGTAACATGTAAAGAAAGCACCATAGCACAAATGTGTCAATACAACTAGAGTACTGAGTATACAAGGAAGGTAGGATGAACATAAAGGTTTTCATGCATGAACAACATTGACTGACTAATATGAACGAGGGAGTGAAAACGCATGTATATAAAAACTGGGATCGTGAATACGTGATAGCATGACTTGTAAGCTGATAATGGTTTACTACTAACTGTCTTGACTGATGCTGAAATTAATAACATGGACAACTGTATCTGACAGTCCTGTATATACTGAAATCTGAAGAATGCCCTGAGTTCTTTTATTGAGATTGATACTAAAACTGATAACATGGATGACTGTATCTGACAGTCCTATATATACTGAAATCTGAAGAACGCCCTGATTTATTTTATTGAGACTATTACTGAAACTGTGGGAAGTAGTGTTTAATCGACATGCCCCATGTATGCCGTTATGGCTAAGCAGGGGTCCAATCTCTGCTCTGACTGGAAGGGTGTCAATACCGCACCACTAGTAAGAACAGCTGCGAGTGACCCTTATCTAGCGGGTACTCAATAAGAACGATGGGAACCCTAAACTAATGGGTTAAGCCACCTCATCAACCCTAATCTGATAGGTTAAGATATCTCAACCTACACTGGCTACGTAGTTCTAGAACACAAGGATTGCTACTAAGAATCACACCCTGAACTGGCGGGTAAGTTCCCATCCTTGGATCACTCGGTGCTAACCTCTACTCCCATCTGGAGGGACTGGACATAAATAAATGACTGTGCATGACTTGATCTAATTGAATTCCATTGACTGGAGAAATGTTACTGATATCTGACAACTGACTAAGATCATGAGGTTTTCCTGAGTCACATGATTGACTGAAGTCTATGGAATCATAGATTGAGTTCAGATATCATGAAACATGACATTGATCTAGGCACACAGCTATAGTTTTTGGGTATAATTACCCCCAGGACTCATGGAATGAAACCGACACACATGACTGACTTGATCATAAGAGTAAAGTCCATAATATATAATATCATAAGTAGGGATGTCATACTATGCAGGGTTATCAACAATGTATTTCATGGAAAGGATTTCATATCACATGGAAGTACATGCACAATCTTAATATCATGTTCATTGCACAATCATATTGGCAACACATACCAATAGCATGGAAGTTCATGTGTCATACATCTTGTTCATAAGTAGGATTTGCAAGTAAACATAGCATAATCTCATAAGAATAGTACATGTATATTCCAACAACATTTACAAGGCACATTAACAACATAGAAGTCATTGGAACGTAAGGGCATATCATGAATCCTTCACTGAGTCACAATTTAGCTATATTGTATGATTTCTAGTTCCTTAGGAAATTTATCAAACACCTTACATGCTCATCTTAAGCATAGGTGAATTCATCAAATTATACATCATGAACAACCAAATTTACATGTTTCCAACTCCTATGATATCATGAATTCACAAACAAAACATATAAAAATTCCATCTTGAGAATCACCCAATATCAACAACATGATCATCAACACCCAACAATATAGAAATCATACTTTATAATGAAAAAGAAGAAAACAAACAAGCATCAACATGGGTATGATTATATCACCACAATAAACCAATCTTTTGTATTTTAAAGATTGATTCTTGAACTCTATGAACAAATTGAATCCATAGATGAACACTACGCATACCTTAGGAGGAAGATTCTTGAAGATTGACGGAGGAATTTCCTTGAAATTGGATCTTCAAGCTTAATTATGCAACCTTAGTTGTTTTTCTCCTTTAGTGCTCTTGGATGATGAGCTTTGAGATGAAAATAGGGTTGTAGTATGTTTAGAAGATATATATTTCATAGGGTTAATTTTAGGGATGTGTTAGGAGTATTTAAGGACTTAATTACCTTTAAAATAACTCAAGACGGAGTGTTTTTGACACCTGGAATTTACTTAGGCAGCGCCCAAGTGATCGCCTATGCTTGGGTTGGGCGGCGCCTAACCAATCGCCTATGCTTGGGTTAGGCGGCGCCTAACCAATCGCCAATGTTTACTGTCTCTCACCAAAATGGGCATAACTTTTTATTCGGGTATTGGATTAATGTGAAATCGGTATCGTTGGAAAGCTAATTCAATTTTCTACAATTTGGTGGGTCTAAATCAGCCAAATACCACATTAACATCGAGTTATACTCGTTCAAAGATGACCCTTGAAAAATCAAACACTAAAACTTGATGGATTCAAAAACTCTTAGCTTGTATTACCTCGAGTAACTCATATGAACATGCTTAATTCATCATAAGCTATCGTACCACTAGGATATTCATTGTAAGTCATGTACTCAAGTATGAATCACATAATAGGATATTTCACACGTAGGAATACTTATCCACTTCCTAGCTTAGAAACATGCGGGGTATTACAATATCTCCCCCTTGGGAAAATTTGTCCTCGAATGAGAATTTATTGAGAACGGATACAAGACTATAGAACCTGAACTAAACATGAAGAACTGAAACTTGATCTCATGACTAACATGCTGAACATACTGAACTCGTGCATATCTGATGCACAGACAATTGATACATGAATACATGACTGAGTACGAAACGGTTAATAGGTACCAAGTTTATACTGGAAACATGAACGTGAAACTTAATAAGCTTAAGGAGAACTGTTACCTTAAGCTTGATCTGAATTGACGGGGAAGAGGTGAGGATACTTGGTACGCATATCTATTTTTACTTCCCAAGTAGCTCTCTCATGAGACTGATTTCGCCAAAGAACCTTGACTAGAGGGACTTCTTTGTTCCTCAATCTACGAGTCTGATAATCTAAGATTTCTACTAAAATCTCTTCACAAGAGAGGCTTTTCTAAAATTCGATGCTCTGAATAGGGACAAAAACTGTTGGGTCACCTATGCACTTCTTTAGAAAAGAAACATAGAAGACTAGATAGACTGGGGCAGATCTGAAGGCAACTCAAGCTCATAAGCTACCTTGTCGAAGCGACAAAGAATTCTGCACGGACCAACATACTGGGGACTGAGTTTCCCTTTTTTGCCAAACCTCTTCACTCCCTTCATGGGAGAGATCTTAGGATAGACATAGTCATTGACCTCGAACTCAAGATCCTTTCTACGAACATCTGCATAGGACTTCTGTCGGCTTTGACCAGCCTGAAATCTCTATCTAATCAACTGAACTTCTCTAAGGCGTTAAATACTAAGTTTGGACCTATGAATGAGGCCTCACTAACTTCAAACCAACCAATCGGAGATCTATATCTCCTACCATAGAGAGCTTCGAGTGGAGCCATCTAAATACTAGAATGATAGCTATTGTTGTATTCAAACTCAATCAAAGGCAAGTGGTCATCCCAATTTTCCTTGAAGTCAATTGCACACGCCCTTAGCAAATCTTCAAGAGTCTGAATGGTCCTCTCTGCTTGGCCATCTGTCTGAGAATAAAATGTTGTGCTGAGATGGACTTGGGTATCGAGACCCTTTTTGAATGATTTCGAAAAGTGAGAAGTCAACTGGGTACCTCTGTCTGAGATAATAGATAGTGGAACACCATGTAATATAACTAACTCTCTGATATAGAGTTTGGTATAATCCTTGACAGAATAAGAAGTACGAATAGGAAGGAAATGAGCTAACTTGGTCATTCTATCTATAATAACCCAGACTGAATCTTGTTGATTACGAGTTCTAGGCAAACAGTCACGAAGTCCATGTTAACTTCTTCCCACTTCCAAGTAGGAATGGTGAACTCTTGCATGGAACCACTAGGTTTCTGATGCTCAATCTTAACCAGCTGACATGTAGAGCACTTAGCCACAAACTCTGCAACATCTCTCTTCATCCCACTCCACCAATAGATCTCTTGCATGTCGCGGTACATCTTAGTGGCCCCTGGATGAATAGAGTATCGTGCACCATGCTTTTTTACAAGTATTCGCTGCCTCAATTCATCTAAACCTAGAACACATAGACCACCCTGACAACAAAGAACACCATCTCTCCCTTGGGAGAAAACCTTGATTTTCTGATTCTGAACAGACTCTTTGAGCTTGACAAGGCTAGGATCTCTTTCTTGTTTCTCTTTCACCTCAGAAACTAGATATGACTCTGAACTACTATGAACACATACACCACCCTCTGAAGAATCGACTAAGGGAACGCCTTGTCTGGAAAGCTGATGGATCTCCTGAGCCATCTTTTTCTTACTATCCTCAATGTGAGAAACACTACCCATGGAGAGTCGACTGAGAGCGTCGACCACAATATTGGCCTTGCCCAGATGATAAATAACACTCATGTAGTAATCCTTCAAGAGCTCTAACCACCTTCTCTGGCAAAGATTGAGATCTTTCTCGGAAAAGACATACTGGAGGCTTTTATGGTCTGTGAAGAAATCTGCATGAACTCCATAGAGATAATGCCTCCAAATATTCAAGGAAAAAACTACCGCTGCTAACTCAAGATCATGAGTAGGATAATTCTTCTTATGTAGCTTTAACTATCTGGAGGCATAGGCTATGACCTTACCATGCTGCGTAAGGACACAATGTAAACCGACTCTTGATGCATAACAATAGACTATAAAACCGTCTGAACCATCTGGAATAGCTAGAACTGGAGCGAAGGTGAGTCGAGCCTTTAACTCTTGAAAGCTCTTCTCGCATGAATCTGACCACTGAAACTTAATCTTCTTCTGAGTCAGTCTGGACATGGGAGATTCAATAGAATAAAATCCCTCGACAAACCATCTATAATAGCTAAGCCAAGAAACTCCTAATATCTGATGGAGATACGGGTCTGGGCCAGTTTCGTACTTTCTCGGTTTTCTGAGGATCTACTCTAATGCTATCACCAGAAATAATATGGCCAAGGAATGATACTGATATAAGCCAAAATTCTCACTTGCTGAACTTAGTAAATAATTGGTGATCCCTGAGAGTCTGAAGAATAATCCTGAGATGGTTTGCATGATCACGCTGTGTGTGAGAATAGACCAAAATATCATCTATGAAGACTACGACAAACATGTCCAAGTACTGCTTGAACACACAGCTCATCAAATCCATACAAGCTGCAGGGGCATTGGTAAGACCAAATGACATGACAAAAAATTTAAAGTGAGCATACCGATTACGGAAAGCTGTCTTCGCAATGTCACATTCTCTAACTCTGAGCTGATAATAGCCTGATCTGAGGTCTATCTTAGAGAAGTAAATGTCACCCTGAAGTTAGTCGAATACATTATCAATCCTAGGAAGAGGATATCTGTTCTTGACCGCGACTTTGTTGAGTTGACGGTAATCAATACACATCCTGAGAGAACCGTCTTTCTTGCACATGAATAATACTAGCGCACCCTATTGGGAAACGCTGGGTATGATGAATCCCTTATCTAAGAGATCCTTCAACTAATCTTTCAGCTCCTTGAGTTCTGCCGGTGCCATTCTGTATGGCAGAATACAAATAGGTTATGTATCCGGAAGAAGGTCTATGCCAAAGTCTGTTTCCCTTTAGGGAGAAATGCCTGGAAGATCTTCAGGAAAGACATCTGAGTATTCATTAACAACAGGGACTGTTTCAAGGCTAGGATACTCAGAACTGGAATCTTTAACATACACGAGATGATACACACACTCCTTAGAAATCATTTTCCTTGTCCGAAGGTAGGAAACAAGTTGACCCCTGAATGCTGAAATATTACCCTTCCACTCTAGGAAGGGCTCATTTGGGAACTAAAACTGAACTATCCTATTTCTACAGTCGACTGTGGCATAGCAAGAATGAAGCCAATCCATGCCGAGAAGGACATCAAAATCTGTCATCTCTAACTCTACTAAATCTGCTGACATGGATTTCTGAGATATCATAACGAAGAAGTTCCTGTATACCCGCTGGGCTATGATGGTTTTACCCACTGGGGTAGAGACTGAGAAAGGCTCTTCTAGGACTTTGGGACTGATTCCAAAATCGCCTGTTATGTATGGAGTAACAAAAGACAAAGATGCACCTAGGTCTAGCAAAGCATAAACATGAACATGGAAAATCTATAACGTACCATTAACGACATCAAGAGAATTTTCCTGATCCTGTCGGGACTGAAGAGCATAGAGTTTATTTGGGCGTTGCCCACTGGTAGCATTGGAATTGGCACCCTACTGGTTCGGGCGACTGGACTGAGCTGTAGAATAATTTTGCTGACCCTGAAGACTTGACTGTAGACACTCCCTAATCCTATGGCCTGGCTTGCCACAACCAAAACAGACATCACTACTGGCTCTGCAAATGCCCTTGTGGTTCTTACCACAAGTCTGACAAAGGGGATTCGTTTGGGCACTGCTAACACTGCCCTGAGATTTAGAGCCTGGCACTTTGTTTCTATTGCCTTCTCTGAACTTTGGCATTGGAGCACTGGCAGAAGAAGGAGCTAGAATGGCTGACTTAGAGCAAAATTGTGAACGATTTCCTCCATCTGACTTGGGGGTGAACAAAGTTGAAATTACCTTACCTTGCTCTCTTGTTCTGCCTCTCCCTAGTCTTAAACTTCTTCTCTTCTACTTGCTGGGCATGGGTCATGAGTTTAGCTAAGGTCATATTACCGATCAGCATCGCAGACCTACACTCATTTACCACGCTATCATTGGCCCCTGATACGAACTTTCTCATCTTAGCTCTATTGTCTGCAACCACATGAGGAGCATACCTGGCTAGCTGAGTAAATCTAAAAGAATACTCCCTAACCATCATATTCCCCTGCCTGAGGTTGATGAACTCAAGAAATTTTTATTCTCTTAGCTCTTGGGAAAATAATTTACTTAAGAAGGCTATGACAAATTCCTCCTACTCGATAGGGTCTGTATCATCTAACCTTTCAAACTTTCACTGTTTGTACCAATCATGAGCAACATCCTGTAACTAGTAGGCGGCTAAATCAGCACTCTCAATAGAAGTAGCACCCATGATGTCAATGACCTTTTGGACTTGGTCAATGACTCCTGAGGGTCCTCATCAGACTTAGACCCATGGAAAGATGGAGGGTTCATCCGGGTGAAGTCCTAAACCCTAGCGGCTTTGGGAGTGGCCACTGGATTGGCCAGAATGACTAGTGGCTATCATTCTGTGCAACCATATACTGAGAAAGTGTGGTAAATATGGCTCTACACTCTGCATAGGAAACAAGTTCGCCCAAAGGATCTTCGGGTTGAGGAGCTGGCTGGTTTTTTCTCTTTGGGGCCATGGTCTGGAATAAGAGAAGAATGGATTAGACTGAGAGTTTAACTTGTGATTATGCTCACTAGAATGACATGAATAATGAAGAAAGGGGACTGTTCGTAAAACATGCGGCTTTCAGACTTCCAAGGACTCTATTGAACCTTAGGCTCTGATACTAAGTTTGCAATACCCCGATTTGTTGAACCAGAGTGCTACACGGTGCTTATGACCCCGAGGGACCACAAGCTAACCCATGACTGATATCTGTGCCTGTATACTGCAAATCATGATATAATAATGAGGAATACATGGAACTGTAAGGACATAAGGTTCAACTGAATAAAACCATATGGGTGAAAATACCTAAAACAACTCAATCTGAATGTAAATCAAAACATAAATCTGAAAGCCTCTAAACTATCTGAATAAGGAGTTGAAGGAACATGTCTCCAACTAACTCCGTAAAATTGAACTGAAGAAATAAATAAATGAATCAAATCATATTGTCCTCGAATCAATGAGGACTCACTGTCTCTGCGACTGGAAGCATCATAGCGGAATTGCATCAGTACAACTGGAGTACTGAGTATACGAGGAAGGTAGGCTAAACATAAAGGGTTTCATGCATGAACAACACTAACTGACTAATATGAACGTGGGAGTGCAAACACACGTATATAGAAATTAGTACCGTGAATACGTGATAGCATGACTTGTAAGCTAATACATGGTTTACTGATAACTTCATGACTGATACTAACATTGATAACATGGACGACTATATCTGACAGTCCTATATATACTGAAATCTAAGAATGCCCTGAGTTCTTTTACTAAGACTGATACTGAAATTGATAACATGGATGACTGTATCTTACAGTCCTGTATATACTGAAATCTGAAGAATACCCTGAGTTCTGTTACTGAGACTATTACTGAAACTATGGGATGTAGTATTTAACTGACATGCCCCATGTATGCCGTTATGGCTAAGCTGGGGTCCAATCTCTGCCCCGACTGGAAGGGGTGTCAATACTGCGCCACTGGTAAGGACAGCTGTGAATGACCCTTATCTGGTGGGTACTCAATGAGAACGGTGGGAACCCTAAACTGATGGGTTAAGCCACCTTATCAACCCTAGTTTGACGGGTTAAGATATCTCAACCTACACTGGCTACGTAGTTTTGGAACACAAGGATTGCTACTAAGAATCACACCCTGAACTGGCAGGTGAGTTCCCATCCTTGGGTTCACTCGGTGCTAACCTCTACTCCCATCTGGAGGGACTGGACATGAATAACTCACTGTCCATGACTTGATCTTACTAAATTTTGTTGACTGGCGGAATGTTACTGATATCTGACAACTGACTAAGATCATGAGGCTTTCCTGAGTCACATGACTGACTGAAGTCTGTGGAATCATAGCTTGAGTTTGGATATCATGAAACATGACATGGATCTAGGCACACAACTATAGTTTTCTGGTACAAGTACCCCCAGGACTCGATGGAAGGAAACTGACACACATGACTGGCTTGATCATAAGAGTAGAGTCCATAATATATAATATCATAAGCAGGGATCTCATACTATGCATGGTTATCAACAATGTATTGCATGGAAAGGATTTCATATCACATGGAAGTACTTGCACAATCTTAATATCATGTTCATTGCATAATCATATTGGCAACACATACCAATAGCATGGAAGTTCATGTGTCATACATCTTGTTCATAAGTAGGATTTGCAAGTAAACATAGCATAATCTCATAAGAATAGTTCATAGGTATTCCAACAACATTTACAAGGCACATTAACATCATAGAAGTCATTGGAACGTAAAGGAATATCATGAATCCTTCACTTAGTCACAATTTAGCTATATTGCATGATTTCTAGTTCCTTAGGAATTTTATCAAACACCTTACATGCACATCTTAAGCATAGGTGAATTCATCAAATTATACATCTTGAACAACCAAATTTACATGTTTCCAACTCATATGATATCATGAATTTACAAAAAAACATATAAAGATTCCATCTTGGGACTCACCCAATATCAACAACATGATCATCAACACCCAACAATATAGAAATCATACTTTATAATGAAAAAGAAGAAAACAAACAAGCATCAACATGGGTATGATCATATCACCACAATCAACCAAGCTTTTGTATTTTAAAGATTGATTCTTGAACTCTATGAACGAATTTAATCCATACATGAACACTACACATACCTTAGAAGGAAGATTCTTGATGATTGACAGTGGAATTTCCTTGAAATCGGATCTTCAAGTTTAATTATGCAACCCTAGTTGTTCTTCTCCTTTAGTGCTCTTGGATGATGAGCTTTGAGATGAAAAAAGGGTTGTAATATGTTTAGAAGATATATATTTCGTAGGGTTATGTTTAGGGACGTGTTAGGAGTTCTTAAAGACTTAATTACCTTTAAAATAACTCAAGACGGAGTGTTTTTGACACTTGGAATTTACTTAGGCGGCGCCCAAGTGATCGCCTATGCTTGGGTTGGGCGGCACCTAACCAATCGCCTATGCTTGGGTTAGGCAGCGCCTAACCAATCGCCTATGCTTACTGTCTCTCATGAAAATGGGCATAACTTTTCTCTCGGGTATTAGACTAAGGCAAAATTGGTATCGTTGGAAAGTTCATTTGATTTTCTACAATTTGGTGGGTCTAAATCAGCCAAAATACCACATTAACATCGAGTTATACTCGTTCAAAGATGGCCCTTTCAATATCGAACACTAAAACATGATGGATTCAAAAACTTTTAGCTTGTATTACCTTGAGTTACTCATATGAACATGCTTAATGCATCATAAGCTATCCAACCACTAGGATATTCATTGTAAGTCATGTACTCAAGTATGAATCACATGATAGGAGATTTCACACTTAAGAATACTTATTCACTTCCTAGCTTAGAAACATACGGGGTATTACACTTTCCTTTTATTTTCATTACGAATACATATTTAGTAGCTTTTAATACCCATAGGATTTGAATACTAATTCAACTCCACACAGATATGAGCCCAACTCAAGTTAGGTTAGTATATTTGACAACGATCACCTTGACCATAAATTATGGAGTAAGTTGAGTATGATCAAAGCATACATAATTTCCTTACCCTCTTACATCAACACAACACTTAAACCACACCTGAAGCATCATAGAAGATGGTAAAACCCATGTCCTCCTTTGGCAAAGTCAAGACATGAGCTGAGGTCAATAAGTTCTTGAGCTTTTACAAGCTCTCCTCCCAAGTTTCCAACCACTAAAAGGTAATATTATTTTGAATCAACTTGGTCAACGGAGCTACAATAGATGAAAATCCCTCAAAAAAGCATTTGGTAGTAGCATGCTAAACTAATAAAACTCTAAATCTTAGAAGGAGAAGTTGGCCTAGCCTAATGAAGACTGTTGTAATCTTAGATGGATTGCGCATAATAAAATAGTACGTCACCCAAAAGAACCAAGAAAGAAGTAAACTCCAATAAAAACTCACTTGGAAAAATTAGCATACAACTTCTCATCCATAAATCTCTGAATTACAATCCGCCAATGCTCCTAGTGATCGACCTCACTCTTGGAATAAAACAAGATATCATCAATAAATACAATGACAAAAGAGTCAAGATACAGTTGAAATACCAAGTTTATTAACTCCATGAACATGACTAAGGCATTGGTCAACTCGAAGGACATGACAATGAAATCATATTGATTGTACCAAGTCCGAAAATCTATCGTAAAACTATTAAAAGTTCTAATACTTAACTAGTGATATCCGAACTTGAAATCAATGTTTGAAAACACTGAAGCACCTTGAAGTTGATAAAATAAATCATTAATATGAGGAAGAGGATACTTATTATTATCCGTCACCATGTTCAATTTCCAATAATCAATAAAATATGTGTAGAACCATCTTTTTTATTTACAAACAAGACAAAAACACCCCAAGGTGATACACTAGGAAAGATAAATCCCTTATCTAACAAATTCTGCTACTGATCCTTCAGTTTCTTCAAGTCTAATGGAGCCATCCTATAAGGAAAATAGAGATGCTCTTAGTGCCCTGATCAACATCAATGGAAAAGTCAATATCATTATCTGAAGGAAAACTAGGAAATTCTATAAGGAAAACATCCATGAACTCACATACAACATAAACAAATCCAAAGGAGTTGGTAAAGCAACACTAGTATCATAAATATATACCAAATAAGACAAACACCCCTCTCTATCAAACGATGAGCCAAAAAAAAGATATAACTCTCTTGGGACCAAAATGAAGCACAAAGTTCCAAGCTATCCTTGGTGCACCCAGTGAAGCTAAAGTCATGGCCTTAGCATATCCATCAAATACCGTATGATAAAGAGCTAACTAATCCATATCCAAAATTTACCATAACTAGGATAATTAGATCTACCCAAGTCTCATTGCCCGTAATAGTCACAACACAAGATCTGTGCACTTGATCCACTACTAAAGAGTCTTCTATATGGGTAAATACCCGAATAAGAATGGAAAGAGGCTTACTAGTAGAATTAAAACCCAATGCAAAATATACAGACACGTAGGATAAATTCGATCCTATATCAAATAACATAGATGCAGATCTGAAACAAACATAGATGATACCTATCATAACAGTGTTAGAAGCCTCTACCTCTGGTCTGGCGGGTATATCATAGTATTGGCCACGTCAACTACCTGACTAGGTAGCCTCCCAACCACCATCATGGGCACCACTACCTTTGCTTGCACAACTCTAGTAGTACCTTTACCTCTTTGAGGGTACCCTCCTACTATATTTAAAGGAGCAGGTCTAGACATAGGGAAAATTTTGGCCAAATTGCCAAACTCATTATACACATAGCAAACTCTGCAGCTTGACTCAATAGGGGGTGCAGTACCACTCAAATTTCCTGAACAAGAAGACCCACTACCTAAACTCTATAAGGCTACTTGCATGGGTCTTCCATGATACCCATGGAAGCACCTAAAATCTCTACCTAGAGGAGTGTGACTATTGAACTTGTCCTAATGGCGTACCCTCTTGGAATCTCCTTAAGACACCTAATGAATAGACTCGATCATCTTTGCATGATCCACTATAGTCTGAAATAATACTCCTAACACTACTATTTGGATAGTAGCTAGCTAAAATAAAACAACCAACCTCTTTACAAACTTCTGAATCCTCTCAGGATCGGTGGTAATATTGATAAAAGAATATCTATAAAAGGCATATAAACATGCCTCGTACTCTACAATAGTCATGGAGCCCTTTCCAAGTGATCAAACTTATTTCCCATCATATCTCTTAGACTAAAGGGCAAAAACCTATCTATAAAGGTCTCAACACACTGATCCCAAGTAATTTCTAGGGAACCAGAGGTCTGCAAGTAATAAGTGACCTCCACAATTCCCTGGCTACATCTCTCAGTTTGTATGTAGTGTAAGTAAGACCATAAGACTCAATCCAAGGTTATGCAACTTCTCCTGATAATCAATCAATAACTCATAGGCATCCTTGGCCATAACACCACTAAATCTGGGCAGTCCCAAGCAAGTGAATCTCTCAAATTTCATTTGATCCTTAGAAAACATAACTATACTTGCAATAATAGGAGACATAGTACAACTAGCTGGCTAAGATCCAATCTTAGGGGGTAATATCGATGAAGGTTGAACTCCTAATCTTTGAATACCATACTTGGATACCGTCACAAAAGGAGGAATAATACTCAGATTCCATGGATTACCATAAGCATATATCGGTACTAATGTAGAATCCATCCATGGAGTTAGAGGAACACCATATGCAGGCACTGGCACAACTGGAGGTATAATACTCAGACCTGGTAGAGCACTCGGTGCACTCAAAGGAACATAATTAAAATGAGTTAGTAAAAAATGAATCAATAACCCCTCTAAGTCATGAGTAAAAGAACTCTGTGGAACCTAAGTAGGTCCAACATCTCTAGAATGCTCAACCCAGGGCTCAGGGGAGTTACCTTTATTACTACCTCTAGAAAGGCAGATAATCATGCCCGTTCTCTACCTTAACCCCATCCATGACTCACAACTTGTGTTCTAGATTGGGATCTATCCTCAAATAATAGCTCCATATCCCTAGCTTTGTGGGACCTAGTCCTCACTCTTTACACAAAAAGAGTGAAACTCAATTTTGAATACAAGGTATGGAAAAAACTGGACAATAAAGAACAAAATAAGGAAAGTTTTCTAAAGATATCTTATAGCCTCTCAAAGATAGATATAGATGTCTATGTAGCGATTCATATAAATCTACTAGACACCCTATTCTTACACTGATTAGACCAATGAACCTGGATCTGATACCAATTTGTCATGACCCAAGAATTGAGGGTTATGATGGCACTTGTCGCTGCAAGCCTTGTCAAGTAAGTCAATCATCAAAACTGATATGGAATTAGAAAACAACAATAAAATCCCTACATAAAACTTCTAAAATAAAGTCAAACCGCACATATACAATAATAGCAGAAATATACATTATAATGATACCATAGATCACCCCAAAATCTAGTGTCATAGTATAAGAACAAGTAAGTACATCTCAAAGTCCAAAAATAATACAACTAAAAATTTGAAAGAAAATATAAGTTTATCTTTCATATAATGAGACATGAACCAAATAAAATTATATTGGACATCGAATGTAAAATAATAGGGTGGCTACTACCTCAAAAGTACTCCAAGAATCGCCTGAAATAAGAAACCGCGTGACACACTCGTACATGGATCTACATCGAAAGGGCACAATAGGGATGAGTATGGTCTACCTATACACAATAGGTCATAGGCCAACTGAGCAAAGTAGAAAATAAAGTATATAAATATACACTACGGAGAAATCACTTGCAATCAGAAAATATCCCTGATAGTAGCCCGCACCGTCTCTACTAACAGTCATAAAATATAATGCATACACCAAGTACAAGTATAGAGAATAAGCACAGATTAGATAGACATCAAATAAAGCATGAAAGTACAATCATAGAAGATGTATGATGTATGAAATGAAATGCTAATAATAATTAAGATGATGTGGTGTGATATATTTGAGGTTGTTGCACAACCTCAATATACACCTATCAAGCACTACTCCCAAGGTAGGAACCATGAGGGGTTCCACAATCCTTATACAATCCAATAACTAATACCAATAAAAATCTAATATCCATAACTCTTCACTGTCAGATGATCTTCAGTAGAGGATTTTTAAACGTATCAAATTTCTATCAGAAAAATCAGAATTTCCACAATAGTACTAATGCCTCATGAATGTATATATGATATGAAGAAGTAATTATCGTAACCATACTAGAATGAGAATTTCAAATCGAACTAATACACAAGAACATGAGAAAATATACACTCAATAAGCCAACCATCCATGATCCAATATAGTCTATGTACCAGTAGAGTAAGATATTCAATAATATGTAGATATTCAATAATATGCCAACAATATCATATAAGACCCCACACGGTCACACATTAAAATAATGTCCCAAACCATTTATAATAACAATATTTCCCCCCATAAGCACATAATAGTAATAACACCATTTTCATAATTAATAATTATACCTATATCATGCTTTTATATCAGTGTTAACTACCCATCCTTCTCTGAATAAAGTTAAGCTATAACGTACCTCAAATAAAGAAAAACCAATCCGAAGTCCTTCAAAGCGAAGCAATACCCTCTAAAATGGACTTAGAACCAACTAAAATATAAAAATATAGAATCTACAATCAAAAGGAAGGATGATATCCATATTACTTATTTTTTAGTCGAGGTCAAAATGGAAACCTAAAATGGGTTTTCAAGAAAAGGGGTTAAATTGGAATTCATAAATACATTACCCATGATTAAATAAAGACATAGAAGAAAAACCAAGTGAAAATGGATTAAAATGGTGTTTAAACTTGAAGAAAACCATTTTAGGCCTTTCGAGCCAAAATTCTCAAATTTCACCTCTGAAATAATATTTTTAACAAGCTTTTGGTGATGAGAATTAAAATAAAGTAATTAAAATAGAGATTTAAAGGCCTACCACTTAAGAGGCCCCTTGGCCATTTAAACAATTGGGGGCACATAATCATGACCGCTTAAGTGACCTCTTTATTGCTTAAGCAACTGCCTCAACTAGTGATGCACCAGAAAACTTGAAGTTTTTTTATATTTTTGGTAAGGCCATTGGGATTCATTCGGAATCCCAAGTTCAAACATAATATGCTAATATACTGGATTTAACATTCCAGACTCAATGGCGATATTAAATTTTTTAAAAAAGTAGTTTTCATAGAATTAAGCCCCGAGACCTAATTTAACAACCTTTTGAACTAGGGGTCGACATGAGATAAAAAATTCATTAAATCACATCAACCATGTTACCAATTCAAAATTAATAATTTGGATTTGCTGGCACAGTCTATTTTGCCAACTGACCTACAAAACAATAAATGTTGACAAAGTCAACTATAAAGCCTTTTTAACCTTTTAAAAACTCAACTCACATAAATTACAATAAAATTTATTGAGAACTATGCCAATCATACCCATACCCCAAAAGCATTACAAAGAAATCATGGAGAGGTATAAAATATTCAAATCGCATAGAAATAAATAATTTACAAAAATAAAGTCATTACATATCCTACGTCATCGATTGTTCGTACCCCGCCAACTTAGAGAATGCAATTACTAATGAAAATTCTATAAACTTAACATAATGCATAATTGCATAACTTAAGCTTGAAATCATGTTTTATCAATATGATGTAGGAATTCATAGTCATGAGTATGTAAATATCCTTAAATTAATGGAAACTCATATTCATGATTTATTCCTAACAAAGAATCTGGAAGATATTGGAATTCACTCTTTTCATGAAATTAAGCTTCAAGAATAAAATAACTTGAGGAGTTAAGTTACTTTTAGAAATCAATAGTATAATGATAGAATCAAGGAAATCCCACATACCTAGAGATAAGAACCCTAAACAAATCTCTAAACTTGGAGATTGAAGAAGATGAACCCTAGTTTTCCCGGAAGAAGAGCAATTACCTTTTATCTCTTATTTTCACTAAGTGTCGATTGTTTTCTAAGTAATGCTGGGATTAGGTAATATGAATCTTAATAATCTTCTTAGGGGCAGCTTAAAGGATGTAGTTTTGTGAATTAAAAGCTGGAAAATGAATAGAATGCCGCATATAAAATATAAGTTTTACTCCAATATCAAATTAAAGTAAAACTGGATGCATTGGAAAAAAATACTCAAAACCCTTTCATTTGCTTGGTCTTGAGCTCCATAATACTCCAGAATCTAGTATTTATGCTCATTTGAAGTAGACTATAGTTAGATTCTTTATAAGAAATCGATTGGTAAGGAATGTTTGAACTTGGCTATGGTGTAGGAGTTACTTATGTCCTTGAGAAAGGAGGAGAAAAATAAATACTATGTTATTTGCTTTACAATTCTAGTTATTGCATCTAAATTTACACTCAAGTCTATGCGGTCGTAAATGTAATATAGGATTGGGAGTCTAAGTATAATTCTCATAGGGACTTATCATTTAACTATTCACTAAATTCGACTAATTATACTTTATTATTCAAGTAGTGGATCTTAAAAATATATTTATGAATTAACTAAACTAAAAATAAAAAATAAAATAACTTATGAAAAATTAGTGTGATGAATTGATCTAGGATTATGGATTCTCTAAAAATCTTGTCGAATGTCAATTCATTAACTTGTATGGTTATCTCATTTTTTATTTATGGGGATGATTTCATGATCATGGCATACTCAACCTATAACCATCTATCTAAATTAACCTCACCATTGTATTATTGAGCATAGATGTGATAACCCAATTCGAATGCTTTCATGTATCATCCAGTTTTGTAACCAAATAAGGTAATCTAGGAAGATAAGATCTTACTCCCTATATTCCTCATTTTATCCCATAGTTCCCCTTGTAAGTACACCTTGAAAATATAGAAGTGTTTCAGTGGTAGGTAAGCATTAAAATAGTAAGCTCAAGAATATAAGAAAAAGTAATATGATTTATCAAATACTCATCGTAACAATCACCTACCAAACAATCATTCAGTTACCATAATCTTAGAATGAGTAGTTAATATCTACACAGACATGTAACAATTACAATCAATCTCGTACAGAAAAATATTAAAAAAATTATTATAGAGAAGGAAAATTAAACTAATTTTCTCTGGCCTCTACAATAGCTCCTACTCTCTCTTGGTAAAAATTATGTAAAAACCATGTTTATAGAATATTAATAGTTGTAGATTAAAACTCCAAATAAAATAATTGTGCCCAACAAAAGAACTGGAATAAATCAATCTGTAAAATCCCCGTCCATGTCGTATATTCAAATGTACCAACTTCATGTGCTCCACAATTTGATGTTGTTCTGGTGAACAATTTGTATGCTACTCTTTATTTTTTTTCTCGATGTCTTCAACAGATGACAAGTGTCAAAGTAAGTTTCATTTAATTAGTTCTACTTCAATTTCCATTTTACTTTGCATGCCTGTATAATAAATATATTATTACATTCAATTTAATCGATCAAGTTGCCTGCTTGATTTTCTTATATGATTTTTTATTTTTAACTCATCTTTGATCTAAATTTACTTATCACACTATTATAATTCTACACATAAAAATATAATATTAAGCATAATTCATAAATTTAATGCTAAAAAATAAGTAAAATACTAAATGTGAAGGAAATAATGACTAAATATTTGTATTTTTGGCCTCACATCACTAGTTATTATTAAAGGAACATGGCTCCTTAGTTTGTGTTAGTTGACATTAGCTTCTTTCAATTGGTATCAAAGTGTGTCCTTTTCTTTAAGGGTGACACTTTCGAAAGAATACTATGGCTATTCTATCAATTGTTGAAAAAGGTTCTTCTAAGATAAAACCATCTCTCTTTAATAATAAGTACTTTGGACGTGGAAGAATAGAATGAGGGACAATTTGATTGATGATAGTCCCGATCTCTAGAATATTATTCTTGATGGACCTACTATCTCAATAATAAACTCAGAATATCGGAGGAGTCGAGTTCCCACGGTGAGACTGGAGTAGATGCTACGAATAAGTTAGCAATCCATAACATTATCAAAGTGAAGAAAATTATTATTTTAAGATAGTTCTAGATGAATACAACATTATCTTGGCAATGAACAAATATAAAATAAATATGAGACACCTTGGAAACTGCTTACAAAGGATGACCATAGTAAAGAAAATTAAAATTCACAATTGAATAAACAATATGAACTTCAGGATGAAGGAAGACAAATCTATCCAAGATATGCATACTGAGTTCACTGACTTCCCAATGAGATCTACTCCATAAAGGAAGTCATTCCTATAGGCACGATTGTTGAAAAAATTACGTTATTTTCTGACTGAAACTTGAGAAAACAAAATGGAAGCAATCACTTAAGCACAATACCTAGATGCTCTGCCTATGGATGAGATTATAGGAAACCTGACTACTTATGAACTTAGTAAAACCCAAGAAAAGGAGATTGAAACATAGAAGAAGGAAAAGAATGTGGTTTATAAAGCCCCATAAAAACAACTGATTTTGAAGATGAGTACCAGACACTTATGAACAGAAGATTTAGTGCATGCTCAAATAGGGATAAAGTTATCAATGAAGATCCTAGTTAAATATATAATAGGTAATTCATGAATAGCTATGTGATAATTTCGGAGTCCTAATTACTTCATTAAATTTTATCCCTTGTGGAAATTAAAGAAGCAGAATTATCCAAAAAATTCAAAAAAGAAGAAATGACTATGTCACTCCCTCTTATAGAAGGATTACCACACATAAAATAGATATCGCTATAAAGAAACCCTTTCTTGCAACAAGAAATTCCTCAAGAAAGGAATTAGATGGTAAGGAACCAAAATATCAATAACTATTCACCATTAAAGCATTTGATGATGAATATATCTTAATACCCATAGCAATCATGGACTCAAATAAACAAAAGAAAGACAATAACTCTAAGGAAACCGTCTTAGCACTCAAGATGGATCTAACTCTAATGATGACCATGATAAAAAGTAAGACTTCCTTGACATGAAATCTAACCTAAAAGAGTACTCTAAGAAAAAATGGAATTCTTGACTTTACCACTTATTGATGCATATCACTGTGTCTTTTGATAAGAACAAAGTTATGATTGAATATGCATCCTTAAGACATAATTGTAAGGATATGGAAGAAGAGAATGTGACTTTATGAACTCTATAAATGTCTTTTCTCTTAAATTCAAGAATATGTTATCTGAAACTTAGCAAACCTTGGATAAGGATTTAAAGAAATTTACTGTTAACTTTCAAGTGGTGTCTCAATAAAACAAGGTGTGGAAAGAAAATCTCAACAAAGCTCGACTTG
This sequence comes from Capsicum annuum, assembly GCF_002878395.1. Taxonomy (NCBI): domain Eukaryota; kingdom Viridiplantae; phylum Streptophyta; class Magnoliopsida; order Solanales; family Solanaceae; genus Capsicum; species Capsicum annuum. Next base: position 115,780,331 of record NC_061116.1, on the reverse strand, counting down.
TATAAGAGAAAACTCTTAGATGGACCAAGTCCCCTGTAATTCTCAACCAAATTTAGGAAAGTCAGTTTACCTATTAAGGTTCAAGATTGAAATTAATAATCTTTCTTATAGCAACACTTCTTTCTTGAGCCTATGTAGTCATTGCAGTAATTCTGGTCATCATAAGAATTAGTGTCAAGATTAACTGAAGTCTTTTCAAATAAATAAAAATTTTGTTAAGAAAAGGAAAATAATATTTTAAAAGATATTCACTTACTCAACTAGGACTCTTTCTTATTCAGTAAAAAGGAATATGATACATCCTTTTACTTAAAATATGGGACACAAGTTAATGAAGGTACCCAAAACTAACCGTTGGATACTTATACCTGTAGAGAAGAGAGGAAGATCCAAAATATAGTGTCTTCATAATGCATGTTCTAGACATATGACTAAAATGGGGGAAAGTTTCTGCTTCACTAGCAGAATTCAAAGGTGGAAATATTGACTTTGTAAAAAGAAAGATTGGGGAAACTGTTGGCAAAGTAAAGGTAGGAAATTCACACTCATGCTATAAAAAGTACTCCCTCCATCCCATTTTACCCGTTCCAATTTGGGATGGCACAACTATTAAGAAAACAATGATTGGTAATGTAACTTTACCCTTTTCCCCCTCCTAATTGTGTCTTGTTGTTAGTTCCAATATTGAAGGATAACTAATATCAAAGCACTATTTATATTTTTACTGGTGTATTTTTAATGATACTCCTCTTTGCAACATTTTTCAAGAATGCTAATAACAAGGAGTAATTAATTACGCTAAGGGTATAATGGAAAAAAATTGTCTTATCTTGATAAGTAAAATAGGGTAAGTAAAATGGGACATCAAATTAGGAAATTTGGGACGGATAAAATGGGACGGAGGGAGTATGTACTACCTCATTGGATTGAAACACAATCTACTGAAATTTTTTAATATGTCAAATAAGGGGAATAAGGTACTGTTTACATCTACTAAATGTCATCAAATTCTTAATTAGTGTCACGAACCTAGTCTACCCCTAGTCGTGAAAATGGTTCTTACGGCCAAAAGTCACAAGCTAACCCATGATTTGGTACCTACTGTGAGCATTGTATAATATAATAACATAACCAAATGTGTGGAATATAAACTAATAAGATATTGTCACCATAAACACTGAAATATAATCCAACATATATAAACAACCAAATAGAATAAAGCAGAATGAACGTCTATCTATCTGAAACACTGAAAAAAATTTAAAATTGAATGACTATCTAACTGTCCAAAAGCCTCTAGAAATCATGAGGAGTTGATGGGACAAACCTCCAACTAACTCTGATAGATTAAAAATAAATAGATACTGAAATAATGATAAAATATGTCATCTCCTCGTTAGAAGAGGACTCACCACTACTACTATAGGATAATGCTGGATTGCCTAACTACGGTTGGGAAATTGAGCATTTGATCCTATGTTATAAGAAAACATAGCTTAAAAGAAGAGTATGCGATCAGTACTTTAAATGTACTGGTACATGAGATAAGGACTAACTAAAATGCATAAGACAACTAAACATGGATGCATGAACATGTAAAACTGAGAATGCAAGACCAAGCATAAACATATATTGAAATAATTTGAAACCTGAATAACTGAAATCAACTAAACAGCTGAAATCTATGCATTTGGTCATGCAAACCTGAACTGATTTATTCTGAAAACTACACTGAGATTGTGGGTGCTGACTACAACTAACATGCCCAATCTAAGCTATTAAGGTCCAACTTGTAACCCCAGTTAAAAGGGTGCTAGTATATTGCTAGGGTTACCAACACATGACTGACAATGTGGATCCATAAGACTGATGTCTCACTCTACTAACTAGGGACCCCTCCTAATCTATAGTGGCACAGTAGGTTTGGAACTTATGAACTACTATAAAAACTCATGCCTCTACTGACGGGGGAGTCATTATCGCTACGTTCACTCAGTGCTAAGCGTTACTCCCAACTGAATGACACTAGGGTTATTAGTCATTTAACATTACATGTCACTGTACTTGAAAGTTCTTAGCATGAAAATAATGTTCTAATTATAATAATAAAACCATGGTCTAACTAACTTGTTACTTGAAAATAAAAAATATATAAGGACACATAGGCATCGGGTGTTCATAATCTGCCACCACCGAACTTTTAGAAAAATATGACAATAATATTTGTACAATGATAGGAAGTCATAATTCAAAAACCCCTAAGATAGTTGTAATATCCCGTACTTTTTCTAACTTGAAAAGTTTCTCAACAATGTTAGAAGGTTTCTTTGAAAGATGAATCCACTTTTGTACATGTGGTATTTTTAAAATTTTCACTTTTTATCATGTGGGGAATCAAATAAGCTCTCCATCAATACCAAAATTTGCCCAAATCTGACACCTGGATGAAGATTTAGAGCCTGTTTAGAGACACAGTGTATCGCCTAAGCCTTCAGTACGTCGCAGAGATAACTCAAATGGCAATTGTCAATTTTCAATATTTCTCCGCGATAGTGGTGCATCACGCCAAACTTCTAGGTCAAAGACAAGGTGGCAACATGATAGCTCTATGTCGCGCCATCGTAAAATTTCCCATTTGTAACTTTACAGTGACTTGGCGATAGTGGTGCGTTGCGCCAAGGATGAAAATTGGGAAATTTTCACAGAAATTAAAGACGCGTCCAGGGTTAAAAGGGTCAATTTACTACCCCTATAACATTTGATTTAGCCATTCTTCAATCAAAATATACTAGTTTCTCTCAAGAACAAGCTAGGGTTTCTATTGGGGATTCAAATTCAAAAAGGTTTCACTGTCAATCCTCAATAAATCACATCCTAGGTATGCGTAGTGTTCATTCATGGACTCATTTTGTCCATAAAACCTAAGAATCTCTTTTGTAAATTTAATTTTATGGATTTCCTTATGAATTTTATGTTGGGTTTGTTTAGTTTATGCTGAAAATGATGAATTGAATTCAAATCCATGTTAGGTGATCAATGTTATATGAAATTGATTTGTATAGATGTATATTCATGTGAACCTATGATTAAACCTTAGGATGATGAAACTAGATATTGAATCATAATGTTCAATTGTTGTATAATGGTGTCTACATATATTATACCTATCATATGTTTGATTAAATACCGATATGAAGGAAAAGTGCCCAACTAGCTTGATATTATGAAATCTCCATGTTTTTACAATGTTTATGTATATCACATGTTTGATGAAGTGCTTCAATATATGAATTATTAATTATGTTGTTGATCATTTGTTCATGTAAGTCATGCTATGTCAGTTTCTTTCCATCGAGTCCTTGGGGTACTTGTACCCAACAATTTAACTGTGTGCCTAGAGCCATGTCAAGTTTTCAAGATACTCTCAGTCAAGCTATGATCCATTGAACTCAGGAAAACCTAGAAATCTCAGTAATCTCAGTAGTTCAGTAATCTTAGTGATCTCAGTACTCAATAATCTCAGCAACCTCAATATTCTTAGTCAATTCAGTACTTCAGTACTCTCAGTCAGTCCTCAGAACTCAGTACATTTCGTCAGTCAACGGATCTCAATAAATTCAGTTTAGCAATGCTAAACATTACCATTAGAATCAGCTCAGTTCAGTTAATCAGCTCAGTTAAGTTAATCAGTTCAGTGTGTTTCAAATAGGAGTAGGATTCAGCACCAACCGAGCCTAGGGATGGGGACTCGCCCGCTAGATAGGATTGAGATCCCTAAAGGAAATCCCTAAGTTTAAGAACTACGTAGCCAGCGTAGGCACGAAATGTTACTCGTTAGATAGGATTGATATACTCAGGGATCACCCATTAGCACATCTAAATGTATAGTACTGATCCCAGGGGTCACCCGTTAGATTAGGATTGACTCCACAATAGTTGTTTTTACCAGTGGCGTGGTACTGACACCCTTCCAACTGGGGTTACAGGTTGGACACCAGTTAGCTTAGTATGGGGCATGTCGTTTAGATGAATACATCCCACAGTTTCAGTTACAAAATCAGGACTATCAGATATAGTCAATTAAGCTCTGTAGTACAGATTTAGGACTGTCAGATACAGTCAATCTTTATCATTATAAATAGACCCCGGGATCACCCACCAAATAGGACTGATCTCAGCTATGGTTAATCAGTATCAGTATCATCAGATATAGGGATCACCCGCTAGATAGGACTGATCTCAGATTCAGTTACTCAGATACAGTACCAAACTTAGCTAGTTCCATCAAGTTCAGGACTGTCAGATACAGTCACTCATGTTATCTGTTATATCAGTTATTAGAACTTATGTCATCAGTATTCATCTTCAGGATAGTCAAATATAGTTAACCAGACCAGTTCTTCATAATTAGAACTGTCAGACACATTCATTCATGTATCAGTAACATAGTATCAGTCCCTCAGATATCAGTAATTCCATGTTATTAGTTAAAATAAGTAGTCAAAACTCAGTATTCAGTCCTAGCACAATCTCAGTTATAGTAATGTATGCATGCATGTATTCTCACATTCATGTTAGTCAGTCAATTAGTATTGTTCATGAATATGAACCTATTGCATTCAGCCTACCTCAATTGCATACCAGTACATTCAAAGTACTGACACATTTGTGCTATGGTGTCTTATACCATAGGTTTAGAAGAACAAGCTCTAGAGAACCAGTAGCATCCCAGTTCAGCAATCAGAGTTAGCAGTGAGTCCTCATCTTTCGAGGATATAATGATTTTATTACTAATTCAGTGTTTAGTTTATTTCAGTAGTCGACGTTAGTTGGGGACATGTCTAATCAACTCCTTATTCAGACAGTTTAGAGGCTTTCAGACTATAGAATGTTAGACAGTTATTTCAGATTTGCTTTGGTATTGTTATACCTTTTTCAGACACTATTTATCAGATGTTTATTCCGTTTTGAACATTATGGCCATCCAGTTCATGTTTCCGCATTTTATGGTATATTATGCAGTATACAGGTACAGATATTAGTCATGGGTTAGATTGTGGTCCTTCAGGGTCATAAGTACCGTGTAGCATTCCGGGTACCAGATTCGGGGCGTTACAATAGTAAATTTCAATAACTACTGAAATACATGAATTTGATCATAGGAATGTGTTAAACATAGGAAGACAACATATTTACGTGGTTTAATACATAAATTGATTACTCATCATGAAATCAAGGAGCTAAGGCATGGAAAATTGGAATTCAAAACATAAAATAACTTAAATAAAATGGGAACACATGTTGGCATGGCTAAAATTTTATTTACTAAGAAATTCGTGGATTAACTTTGTAAATTTCTTGGATAATTTCATAAGATACGATAAAATTCAAGCTTTAAACTAAGGAAGGGTTTTTGGGCTCAATAGGTGGAAGGAATCCATTTATGAATACCCCAAATACCTTGAATTGCTATACTTGATAAAGTAGCCTTAGACTTGGAACTTGAAAGATGAATTTAAAGAAGAAATCCTAGTTATTATTCTTGAGTATAGGAGAGGAGATTAACATGTTAAGTGTTTGAGATTTGGGGAAAATAAGACTTTTTGAGGGTTATAGGTTGTGGGTTGAAGTTACAAAAGGGAAAAAGACTAAAAAACCCTTTAACTAAACATTACAGAATTTTTTGCCAGTCCATACGAATCGACCATACAACAAGTATGTTGAAGGTACGACTAGGATTCCCGAATCATAAGATGGATGGAATCAAAGATAGTATACACTGGTCCATATATGTGTGGCACTTATGATTCACACCATATTCATACGACTAGTAGCCTCTACTCGTAAATTGGATAGAATCTCACCACACCTCATATTAACTTGGGTACAACTCACTTTATTTGACTCATATGGTGCATATATGACTCAAGGGAAGTAAGCATACCTTTAAAAAAATGTCACCCATTTTGTACTTTTATGGATAGGATTTCAATACACAACTCGTATAGTGTGCATACGACTCAAGGGATAAGTTGTATAATACATATAAGTTTTTAGAGATGGGGTATTACAATATCTCTCCTTGGGAACATTTATCCTCCAATGAGATTTGTTAAGCTGAGATACTATGGAAACTAAAGTCGTATACTAAATGTTAATGAACAGAAATGTAATTAACAACTGAGTTTGATACATGATACATGGACTAAACTGATTTTATGAATGCATGCAATGACATAGGAATGGTTACATAGCTGAAACAGAGATCGGGAAAGAGTCGATTAACAAAACAATTGTTACCTCAAGCTGAGTATGAATTTGTGGAGAAGAGTTGACGATACTTGGCTCGCATATCTTCTTCTACTTCCCAAGGATCTCCCTCAACAGACTGATTTCTCCATAGAACTTTCACCAAGGGATTTTTTTTATTCCTCAACCGATGAATCTGATGGTCAAGGATGTCAACTGGAAACTCTTCATAAGAGAGACTATCTCTCACATCCACAATCTCTAAAGGCATAATTGAAGCTGAATCACCAATGCACTTCTTTAATAAGGACACATAAAACACTGGATGCACTGGCACCATATCTGTAGACAACTCTAGCTCATAAGCTACCTTCCCAAAGTGGCTTACAATCCTTTATGGGACAACATAGAGGGGACTGAGCTTCCCCTTCTTGCCAAATCTATTCACCCATTTCATGGGTGAAATTATCAAATGCACAAGGTCACTAATATCAAACCCAAGATCTCTTCTCCTCACATCAGAATAATATTTCTGACGACTCTGAGCTATTTTTAGCCACTCTCAAATTAACTGAACTTTCTCCATTGCCTCAAATACTGAATCTAGCTCTACCAAAGCAACCTTACCTACTTCAAAACAACTAATAAAAGATCTATATCTCCTCTTATAGAGAGCCTCAAATTGAGCCTCTGACTACTCGAGTGATACCTATTATTATAGGCAAAGTCAATCAAAGATAAGTGGTCATCCCAACCACCTTTAAAGTCAATAACACTGGATCTCAACATATTCTCTAAGGTATGAATGGTCCTTTCTTTCTGACCATTTATCTAAGGATGAAAAGCTATATTAAGATGAACTTGTTTACCAAGGACCTTTTGAAAAGCCTTTCAAAAGTGAGAGGTAAACTTGTAACCCTATCCTAAATAATAGATAATGAAATCACATGCAACTTAACCAAATCCTAGAGATAGAGTCTAGCATAATCCTCATCTGACTACGAAGTATGAACTAGCAAGAAATAGGCTAACTCGGTCATCCTATCTATAATGACCCATATCGAATTATGCCGATGAAACACGTGAGAAAACTCTGTCATAAAATCTATGTTCACCACCTCTCACTTCCAAGTTAAGATGATAAACTCCTGAAGTGTACCACTAGGACTTTGGTGCTCAACCTTAAATTTCTAACAGTTCGAACACTTTGCCATACACTATAATATCTTTATTTATACCACTCCACCAATAGATTTCCCACAAATCATAGTACATCTTAGTAGCTCCTGGGTGAATAAAATACCGTCTACCATATATTTCTGCTAAAATTTTTTGTCTCAAACCACCAACATACGGAATATAAAATAAGCCTTAGCAATGAAGCACACTATCTCCCCTTGAGATAAAACCTCTACCTTCTAATCTCTAACCGCCTCCTTCAGCTTGACCAAGTAGGATCTCTATCTTTCAATTCTTTCACTTTGGCAACCAATAAAGATTTTAAACAAATTTAAACCCTTATGCTACCTTTAGCTAAATCAACCAACTGAACACCTAATCTAGCAAGCTGATGAACCTCATAGAATAACTCCTTATCTTAACATGACCAAAATTACCCATAGAAAATCTACAAAGACCATCCGCCACTAAATTGGCCTTGCCCAAATGATAGAACACATTCATGTCATAATCTTTTAACAATTCAAGCCACCTTCTCTAATGAAGATTCAAATCTTTCTACATGAACACATACGGTAAACTCTTGTGATCCGTGAACATCAGCATGAACCCCATAAAGATAGTGCCTCCAAATCTTTAAGGCAAAAACCATAGCTGCCAACTCAATATCATAGGTTAGGTGATTCTTCTCATAAGGTTTAAGATATCTAGAAGCATAGGCTAAGACCTTAGCTCACTGTATTAACACATATCCAAGACTAAATCTAGAAGCATCAAAGTGCACTACAAATGCATCCGAACCATTTGGAAAAGTCAAGACTAGGGAAAAAGTGGGTTGAGTCTTCAATTCTTGAAACCTCTTCTTGCAGGAATTTGACCACTGAAATTTCACTATCTTTTGAGGTAGTCGAGACATGGGAGAAGAATTAGATGAAAACCCTTAAAAAAATCATTTGTAATAGCCAAAAAAAACTAAGAAACTTTTAATATCTGATTGAGAGATGGGTCTAGGACAATTTCTCACTACTTAGGTCTTTTAAGGATCAACTCGAAAGCCATTACCATAAACTATATGACTAAGGAATATTAATCTTAAGAAAAATTCACCTTACTGAACTTAGCAAATAACTAATGATCTCTAAGGTTCTGTAAAACAACTCTCAGATGGTTTGCATGATTATTCTCACTATGAGAATAAACAAGGATGTCATCAATGAAGACTATGACGAATATTTCCAAGTACTATTTGAACACCCTATTCATCAAGTCCATGAACGCTACAGGGGCATTTGTTATTCCAAAGGACATAACCAGGAATTCAACGTGACCATACTAAGTCTTGAAGGCTGTCTTCGGAATATCACATTCTCTGACTCCAAGCAAATGATAGCCTGATCTAAGATCTATCTTAAAGAAGTAACTTGAACCCTAAAGTTGGTCAAACATGGCATCAATTCTGGGAAGAGGATTCTTATTCTTTATTGTTACTTTATTCAACTAACTATAGTTGATGCACATTCTGAGATAATTATTTTTCTTATGCACAAAAAAGACTCGAGTGCCCCATGGGAAATGCTAGGCCTGATAAAACCCTTATATAAGATATCTTTCAATTGGTCCTTTAATTCCTTAAGATAATATGGAGCCATTATGTAAGGCAAAATTAAAATAGGTTGGGTATCTAGAAGGAGATCTATTCCAAAGTCTATCACCCTTTCGGGAGGAACTCTGGGGAGATTCTCTAGGAATATATCCAAAAATTCTCTTACTATAGGAACTAACTCAAGACTTAAAGTTTCAGAATTTAAATCCTTAACCTGAACGAGATGGTAAACACACCCCTTGGATATCATCTTTCTTGCCTTGAGATATGATATCTAAAAATTCTCTTACTAAAGAAGATGGCTCAAGAGTCAAAGTTTAAGAATTGAGTCCTTGACATGGACGAGATGGTAAATATAACCCTTGGATATCAACTTTCTTGCCTTGATATATGAAATAAACTGACTCTTAAGCACTGAATTGAACAATCCTATTTCTATAATCAACTAATGCATAACATGAGTGGAGCCAATCCATGCCAAAAATAACATCAAAATCAATCATCTTTAACATAACAAGATCAATTGACGTAACTTTCTAAGACACTTTGACCGGGCAATGTCTGTATACCCGTCTAGCTACAATAGACTTACCCACAGGGGTAGACACAGAGAATTGCGCTACTAACATTTCCAAAATGACATCGAAGTAAACAACTATATAAGGAGTCACAAAATAAAGTGAAGCTCTGAGATCTTACAAGACATAAACAAATAGATAGAAAACCTGTAATGTACCTGTAACCATATTATGAGAACTTTCTTGATCCTGGCGAGTCTGGAGGGCATACAATTTATTTTGGCACTACCCACGAGTGGCAGTAGAAGTGGCACCTTGCTGAGTCAGGCAACCTACTGATGTTGTTGAAGAGTTTGTCTGACCTATTAATGATCATTCCTACCCTTCCACACACCTACAAGTCAATCCCTGATTCTATGACCTTGATTTCCACACCAAAAACATACATCACTTCCATCTCTACACTCACCCTGATGATTCTTCCACATATCTAGTAGAGTGGATTAGTTCAACCACTGTTCACATTACCCTAGGACTTAGAGCCTGGCGCTCTATCTCAACTCTCCTTCATAAACTTAGGCACTAGTACACTAGCTAAAGATGGAGTTGAGGTTGAAAATTTTTGGCAAAATAGGGATCGGTTACCACCTACTAACCTTAGCTAAGAAAAATTTAAATACCTATTTTGGCCCTATTATTCTCTCTCTTTCTATTTAAATTTCTCCTCCTCAATCTACTGAGAATGAATAATAAGTCTAGAAAGATCCATCTCTTTAATCAACATGGCTGTCCTACACTTCTTGACCACACTATTAGAAATATCAATATGAACTTACTCATCCTGGATCTATTGTGAGCCACCACAGTAGGAGCATACCTCGTCAACTAAGTGAACTTGAGTGATTGCTCCTTCATAGTCATACTACCCTGCTTTAAGTTTATGAACTCCTAAACCTTAGCCTCCCTTAACTCTAGTGGGAAGAATTTGTCTAAAAACCCCATGGAAAACTCCTCCCACTCCATAGGCTCTACTTTCATACCCATGTCTTCCTTCCACTAATTAAACCAGGTGTGATCTACACCCTCTAACTGATATGCAAACAAGTCTAAACTCTAACTCAAAGTGACACCCATGATGTCTATCACCTTCTACACCTTATTAATAAACTCCTGTAGATCATCTTCAGACTTGGATCCAGAAAATAAAGGGGGATTCATCCAAGTGAAATCCTGAATCCTAGCTATTGCTGAATTTGCCACTTAATTGGCTGGGGAAATCACCTACTAGTTGCTATGAGAAGCTACAGAATAGGCTAAGGCCATAAAAGAGGCCCTGAACTCAGCGTGAGAGACATAATCATTCAGGGGGTCTTTCTAAATAGGTTTTGGTAAAGGTTGATCCCCGTTCCTCCTTCCATTATTCCTTTTGGTAGGCATTATTTGTAAATGGAATGAAGAATGAGGTAGGAGAAGGAATTCAATAGAGCTCATGCTCTTTTGTATGACATGAATACTGAAAGAAGGGAAGCTTTCCTAAAAATGTATCCTATCCTCTTGTTCATAAGTGTGGTATACTTCACACCCATGCACAAAACTCTATTCAATGTGACTTTCAGACTTCCCAGGACATTTTACAACCTTAGGCTCTGATCCCAAGTTTTGTCATGACCCGAGGCTACCACCTGGTCGCGACAATGGTGCTTATGGCCACAAGTGACCACAAGCTAACCCATGATCTGGTACCTATTATTAGAACTGAATAATATAATACTATTATAATAGGATAATGCTGGATTGCCTAAGTACAGTAGGGAAATTGAGCATCCAAACCTATGTTATAAGATAACATAGCATAAAAGAAGAGTATGTAATCAGTACTTTGAATGTACGGTACGTGAGATAAGGACTAACTGAAATGCTTAAGACAACTAAACATGGATGCATGAATATGTAAAACTGATAATGTAATACCAAGCATAAACATATCCTAAAATAATTTAAAATCTGAATAACTAAAAATTTATATGACTGAATATCTGAAATTTGTACACTTGGTTATGTAAACCTGAACTGATCTATTATAAAATCTATACTGAGACTATGGGAGCTGACTACAACCGACATGCCCCAATCTAAGCTATTGGGGTCCAACTTGTAACCCAGTTGGAAGGGTACTGGTACCTTTCTAGGGTACCAACACATGACTGATAATGTGCATCCACAAGGCTGACGTCCCGAAGGACAATAGTGTCATGCCTCTATTTATGGTGGACCCCTCATAATTTGTGGTGGCGCCATAATCTTCAAATTAGGGACTGCTACTAACGACTTATGCCTCTACTGACAGGGGAGTCGTTATCACTTTATTCACACAGTGCTAAGTGTTATTCCCAATTAAATGACAATGGTGTTATTAGTCATTTAACATGACATGGTATTGTACTTGTAATTGCTCAACATAAACATGGTGTTCTGAATATAATAATAAAACCATGGTCCGACTGACTTATTAATTAAAAATAGAAATCATGTAAGGACATATAGGTATCAAGTGTTCATAACCTACCAGCACTGAATAATTACAAAAATACAACGACAATATTTAAATAATGATAAAAAGTCATAATTCAGAGACGCCTAAGATAGAAAATTTTAATAACTGTTGAAATACATGAATTTGATCATGGGAATCTGTTAAATAGTGGAAGACAACATATTTACATGGTTTAACTCACAAATTAATGACTCATCATGAAATCAAGGGGCTAAGGCATTGAAAATTTGAATTCAAAACACAAAATAACTTAAATAACATGGGAACACATGTTGGCATGGCTAGAATTTTATTTACCAAGAAGTTCATGGATTAACTTTACAAATTTCATGAATAATTTCATAAGATGGGATATAATTCAACCTTTTAAACTAAGAGAGGGTTTTTGGCCTTAATGGGTGGAAGGAACCCATTGATGAATACCCCACATACCTTGAATTGCTTGTCTTGATGAAGTAGACTTGAACTTGGGACTTGAAATTTTAATTTAAAGAAGAAACCCTAGTTATTGTTCTTGAGTATGGGAGAGGAGATTAGTGTGTTAAGTTTTTGAGATTTGGGAGAAATAAGCCTCTTTGAGGGTTATAGGTCAGTTTAAGTTATAAGTGGGAAAATTATTAAAAAGCACTTTAACTGAACATTATAGAATTTGTTGCCAGTCTATAAGAGTTAACAATATGACTCGCATGGTAAGGGTACGACTAGGATTCTTGGCTCGTAAGCTGGACAAAATCTAAGAGAGTCTACACTGGTCAACATACAAGTTGCACTTACAACTCTTACTATCTTCATACGACTAGTAGCCTCTACTTGTAACTTGGACAGAATCTCATCTCACCTCACGCTAAATTGGGTACGACTCACTTCATACAACTAGTATGGTGCATATGTGACTCAAGGAAAGTAGTCGTACCCTTAAAAAAATGTCACCCATCTTGTATTGTCATGGATATGAGTTCAACGCATGGCTCATATGGTAGGCATACGACTCATGATATGAGTCGTATGATACATAAAAAATTTTTTTGAATGGGGTATTACAATTAGGGAACCTAGTTCTTAAGGAAAAATGACATAAGAATATAAAACAAGAAGATATTATGAACCATCAGGACAAAGAACTCACTTGCCTTTGCTCTGGTATAAGAGACTTAGTCATGAAAACTTCTTATTACTGGTGACTTTGGAAATAGTCCTTGGCCTACCTAAGACAAGGTGCAATGAAAAAATGTGATGTTTGATGCTTGTGATAGAGGGAAGCATGTCTAATCTTTCTGTAAGTCAAATAAAGTGGTGAGTACCTCAAAACCATTGGAACTACTTCACATGGAGCTCGATGGACCTATGAGAGATCTAAGAAAAAGTTGAAAAAGGTATATTTTTCTTTATGTTTATGACTACTCTAGGTTCAAATGGACTATGTTTCTTAGCTCAAAATATGAGACCTTTGTTGTCTTTGTCATATTTGTGAAATTGATTCAAAAGAAACTAAAAATTAAACTAATTAGCATTAGATTTGACATGGGCACTGAATTTGAAAATGCAAAATTAATATCCTATCGAACATTGTATAGATTAATAGTTTTTCTACTCCAAGAACTCCTCTACAAAATAGAGTTGTTAAATAAAAGAAAAAAAACTATGGAAGACATAGCAAGAACTATGTTAATTACCAGTGGTCTTCCAAAGAGTTACTAGGCCTAAGATTTCAATAACACCGGTTATTCTAATTAATAGTTTTATGATTCACCAATTATTGAAAAACTCCCTATGAAATACTAAAAGATATAAAACCTAATCTCTATCATCTAAGGGTCTTTGGTTATAAATGTTTTGTCCACAATAATGGAAAGAATGCACTAGGTGAGCTTGATGCAAAAACTAATGAGGGAATTTCCCTTGGTTATTCCTATCAGGGCAAAGCTTATATGATTCTCAATAAAAGAACCAATTATGTTAATGATAATGCTCATGTTATCTTTTATGGAACTACTTCACTTGGGCATGAAAGGATTGTTGGAGGTTGATCTTGAATATATATGTCACGACCCAAAAAATGGGCATGTGATAGCACCTGTATCCCAATCCAAAAAACACAATCTAAGAATAAATAAGCAGAAGACCAGAGAAATAAACCCAAAATATATATAAAGAAGAAATAATATTCATGATACATCCCTGGATATAGTTGTTACAAATACAATCCTCTAATATAGATTTGTAACAAGTGTGCTAAGATTTCTTGTATGCAAAAGTAAGAACAAGATAATAAGGAAGAGATTTGGGTAAGTTTGAAGTCCATCCGTCACTACCTCGATTTTGATAATGTCAATGCAGTAAGAAGTGATCTATAATTTGATACTCGATACAATATATACACGAAGTGAAGAAAATAAAAAAAAAGAAAGAAAAGAAAGAAAAGAAAGGGTGAGTATGAAGATCCAAGTGTACTCAGCAAACATCGTCGATAACTGATCTTAATTCAAAGAGATGGAGATAGCTACCAAACCGACTACCCAAGGCATCAAATTAATCTACAACCCACCAAATCATAATGCATAATCCTACCAAGATGTCCCAAAACAATAGTCAACAGCCATGACCAGAATCGGGTAGGCACTATAACCTAGCTGAGTCAACACTAGCCATTTCATGATCCACAATTAAAGAGAAACACTTATACAGAAGTTTCACTACACAATATATCTTTTATGCTTAATCACATGATACCAACCAACCATTATATGATCAAATAAGGAGAGATTCTATAAAGATTCAATAACATTTTATTGAAGGTACAATTCAATGCTCTCTCAAATTAACCGATAGCCTTACTCTAAGTCTCATAATATATCCACTCCAAAACCATATAAGATGATATAAAGTAATATAAAAAAGTGAAATGGATGCTTAAAACACAACATCACAAATAATTTTCTTACACAATAATACAATAAAAGAGTAAACACCAACACAATATCAACCATACCAAGAAAGATAATACAAACAAGTGGTGTATGCAATGTAGTGACACTAATGATGATGATGATGGTGTGATATGCTAAAGGTTATAGCATAACCTCCATATTCACCTACCAAACACTACTCCTAAGATAGGGCACGTGGGGGGTTAGCAACCCATGTACAATCTCAATAACCAAGCTTGTCACGATATCCATATCTCATCTCTGACTCATGAACTTCGGTAGAGGGTTTTTAAAGGTGTCATATTTTTGTCAAAAGTTAGTATTTCCACAATGGTACCAATATTTCATCAATTTATGTATGATATAAGAATGTAATTCTCACAATCAAACCAGTATGAAGATCTCAAATCCATTCATCACATATACAAATGAGCTTAAAATCCACTCAATATGTGAACTATTCATGATTCTATATAAGTAATGTACCATTGAAACAATCATGAAATTAAGGCATCATTAATGTCATTTTAAACTTCCACTTGGGCATCATGTCAACTACCAAGGGAAAAAAATACAACTAAAAGTACAATAATATTATATAAAGCCACCGGCAACACACAGTGAATATCGCATTAAGTCACCAGCAATAACAATATAAGCCCCCCCACAGTGTTAGAATAGTAGTAATAGACAAATAAGCTCCCACATGGCATACGATCCTTATTAATTACTCAAGTCCATACACATTTCTCATAAGTTCCACCTGGAAACATAGAATAAATACAAAAACCAATGAACAAATACTGTGAAACTATCCAAACTTAGCTCATTCATACATTAAGCCTCAGTAACCAATATGCTCATTTATACCCCAGGTATTATCTAAGGCTCGATCCCAGGTATTATCTAAGGCTCGATCATTTTATCCTTTCAGTAATAACATAATAATCTCCTAAATTTACTATAAAAGCTCTAAATCCCCAAAGTAAGCATCTAACAATACTAATCCAGACTTAAGTTGTTAACCATAATCTACACTAAGGATATCTATAAGCAATAATACAAAGGTAATAAACTAAATATAATCCATTATTAAGAGTCCAGTTCTCGCAGAGATTCTCTCTATATTATCTAAGTGTGATCCCCAACCAAAAAAAATTATAACATGCCGACAATCAAGCGAATAACACATAAACACTTTGAAAACAAATCAAGGTACATCTTAACTTTCCTTAATCCAAGATTCAAAAATCCAAATACTGCACAAATCCCCAACTAGAAGCTTAGATCTTTTGAAACATCACAAAAAATAACCAAACTACCTAATAAAATAACTACACATTAAATGAAAGCCCATGAATATCCATATTGACTATATTCAAGACGGGTAAAAAAAAAGACCCCAAAAATCAGTTTGAAAATAAAAGTGGTCAAATTATAATTTTATTTTATGAATATGTTCCTCATACTTATAGGAGTATACATATGAAAATTCATGAGAAAACGAGTTAAAAATAACGTTCAAATCAAAGAAAAATAATTTTCAAGCTTTATCGGTAAAAACTCCTAAACCCATTTTGGAATAAAGAATTTGAAGTTTTTTTGAAGATGAAACTGAGCTTAAATTATAAGTATAAGATTAGGAAACTTACCCATATAATAAATCTTGAAAACCCCTTTGGAATCACCTAAATTCGAGCTTCCAAGCCCCAAAAATGGTGAACATAGGGTTTTGATTATCAACTTGGGTAGAAATTAGGAAAAAGAAAATAAAACTTCTTGCTAAATTGGAGAAATGAAGTTATAATTTGATTGACAATGATTATATAAGAAAATTGCATTGAGAATCATCAAAATGAGAGCTTTCAAGTTCCAAAAATGTTAAAATTATGAAATAGGCTCAATTTTGGACTTAACTCAGTAATGATTGCTAAAGCGGCATGGTAAAATGGTTAAAGTACCTCTAAAGCATCCAAAAAGGTGCTTTAGAATTTTTTTCAAATGGTCAACGACCGCTTTAGTGGCCACGCCAACATCCACAACCTTTAAAACTTATTTTTGACCCCCAAAACTCATTTAAAACCCTATGAATATGATTCAATAGTTAAAATTAATTATAAAACACTTTATGGATCTGATGGAATTAACAAATTTACAAAAATAGGTCATTACTACAAAATTGATCTCCGAGACCATAGTTATACTATTTTTGATCCAAGGGTCGAAATGGAATTTAAAAGCCACAAAACCAAACTACCTAATATTGATATTCCGGATCTACTATCAGAGTCCAATTTTCCATCCAACACTTAGATCTAGATATGTTGACCAAAGTCAACTATTGGATCTTAAAATCTCACAATGACTGAAAACTTACCCAAAACCTTCTCGAAGTCCTTGGGAACTGTGCCAACTATTCTCACAACTCATAAATCTGATAGCCAATGATAGGAAGGGGTAAAATATTTAAAATGCATTAAATAAAAAATCATCCAAATTTTAGTCAATAAAGTATAAGATTGGTACAAGGTTCGTATGATTAACATGAAGAAACAACCTCACCAGCACCTAGTTCATAGCTAGTAAACATATATACTCCAAATTTTACAAAAGTAGCAGAGCCTACTGCAAAGGGGGGAGACTCTCATGAAAAGTATTTGTAGCATCAATTTCTTTTAATATGGGAACTTATGCAAATCCAACTGAACTACCCACTAGATACTTACCAATATTTGGTCCCTTTCAAGAAATCTATTTCGCAGTTGAAAGCATAAGAATTGATATTCCACTCACAACATTCCCACTTTATTGGATTTTAGGATTGAAACTATGTCAAAATTTAGAAATGTTTGTGCCTTCTCGACCAATCTATTCGAGATCAACAAAAATTTCAAAGAGACACTACTAGATACTGACGAAATAGTTTCCATGTAAAAAAAACCAAATCAATTTGAATGAAGCAAAGCATGGCACCTGGTTCCTCATCCATAGAACCAAACTTTTATTAGTACCAGCTAGATATTGTAAAATAAATTGAATGATAAGGTGTAATCACAAGGAACAATAGTAGAGTAGTATTTTAGGGGTATAAATAGGAAGGACGTACTAACTACAATGACATCTTTGCATCAGTTGCTAGAATAGAATCCATCAGTATATTAATTGCCTTTGTTAAGCATACAGAGATCACCTTGAGTAAGATATATGCAAAAAATATATTCCTAAATGACCTCTTTCAGGAAGAAATTTGTGTAAAACAATCCCCAATGTTCAAAGACCAACATCTAGATGATGAGTATATGATAGTAAAGCCCCACAGAGACTAAAATAGACTCCTAGAGCTTGGTACTATTGGTTGTTTAAATTTTTTCTAGACCACAATTACTCTTATGGAAAACTTAACAACACTCTATTGGTTTAAAGTAATGGAAAGAGTCATTTGATTATCTGTATGTATGTGGATAACTTTATATTTTGAAGGATTAAGGAACAACTATGCAAGGATTTTGAAAAACTAATAGGTGGTGAATTTTAAATGAATATGGTGAGAAAACTCACTTTTTTATTAGGACTTCAGATAAACAAACACATTCAAGTACTCGTACTCACCAATAAAAATACACTAGGGATTTTCTGAGGAAACTTGATATGAACAACCTCTATACTAATGATACACCTATTGGAACATTATAAGATAGATCGTGATGTACTTGGTATCACTGTTGTTGACACATGGTTATGAGGAATGATTGATTTTTTTTATATCTTTCAGTTATCCGTATTGACATTGTGTTAGCATGTGACCTTATGCAAGATTTCAATCCAACCCTAAATAATCCACTTGAAGGATGTCAAATGAATACTCTCATATCTCAAAGGTACTCAAGATATGGTTATAATATACCGAGTACTTAGTTGATCAAAACAGTTCCTCAGGTATGACACTTTTCTTATTTCATATTTGACATCTTAGAGCATAAGAAAGAAAAATTTAGTAGTTCCCTAAATGGCAGTGGTTTAATATGTGGAATCTCTATTAATTTATGATTAAGAAATGATTAGAGGACTATGATGCTCAGACCACGGAATTCTCATTAAGTGTGATAACATAAGTGTTATGAATATAGTAAAGGACTCATTCCAACAAAAGATAAGGAAGAACATGAATATTAATCATCACTTTGTTTAGATATAATGTTAAAAAAGGATACATTATAATGAGGTTCTGCAAAATAAGTGACCAGGTTGCAAACATCTTCACCAAAGCTCTAAGAAGTAAGCATTTTGAGAATAATCGCATGAAGCTGGTAATGATCAAGATGAACTACTCTCAACCTGATCTTCTAATTATCTATATTGTGTAGATATATGTATTACCTTAAATTCAACAATTATAACTCACTTAACTCAATCTCTTATTTTCATAGATACACACCTTCTTCACTGTGCACAACTGTCAGGATGGTTTTGTTGATATTACACTTATTATCCTTAAGAGTAAAGTAAAGGAACTGTTAATGCAAAAAGAATTGTTAATATAGGAACCTATTTCACATCTAAGACATAGAAATGCACTAACTCTTGCATATGCATTTGCATCGTATTATTAGTTCCTTATGGATTTCTTTCTAAACCTAGTCTCATTTCTTTTATATCTCCTTTCAATCTAGGTGTAAAAATAGTTGCAGACCCATTATAGTTTTCCACTCTAATTTAAAATCTTTGTAAAAAGGTACCATAAAACCCTTCCTCTACCCCATAAGAGCTACAACTTATATCTTTTTCTTCTCTCTCAAAATTTTAAGTGCCAGCTCCCCTCTTTCTTTTGCTACTCTAATTTCTCAGACTTCCTTCTTTTTTCCAAATACTTTTTACATCATAAGTCTATGATCCTTAACCTCTCCAAATATCTCATTGTTTTAAAAGCACAACTCTCTCCTCATCTATTACTCCAATAATGATGAGATCTCTATTGTGTCTAATGTCAACATAGGTAGCATCTCTTCTGTTCAAACCATTGTTACCTCTCTAATTCATAATGTTCCCTCTATTTTTACTTTAAAATTGCACTCATAAATGTTCCCTCTACGACTGTCCATCCACTCTTTTTTCCTCTTATCATTGATTCTCTACCATCTCCCAAAGAGGTCTCTATCCCATAAATGTTTGTCCTCTTGTAGACATCACCCCAAACCCTTTTTGTCATTATGTCACCTTCTTAGGGGAATCAAACATTTTTGTGTTCCCACCCCTTAGGAAAGTATGACCTTTTTAAAATAACTGCTCACATAAACCTCTATATTCTCTAGAAAAATAAATATGGTGACTTATTGACCTAGTCAATCTCGTATGACTATGATGATGTACCCATTAGTATTTATTTATTAACGATGAGATTGAAAAGTTTCAAGAAACACAATAAGCCCACCCCTTCTAAGAATCCAAAACCTAAATCCTCCTTTACCCTACTAAGATAGTCCTTCACTTGTGTCACCAACAAAATGCAATATATAATTGTAAAAACACTTCTACAGGTATAAAAATATTGTAGATTGTCTAGAAATAAATGGTAAGAGAATTGAAATGCCATTAGTACCCTCTAAGAAACAAATTTATTTTTGTGATAGTTTTGATGATAAGCCCTAAATCCCCAATAAACCTAGTTCTTATTCTTAATCTACGTATCCTACACCCACTTAAACATCTTCTAATTCCATATCATCATCTCCAAAATCTCTTTTTCCAATCAATGAAATTGTTTCTATCCTCAGCCTATCACAAGATGACCAAGAACATGAATAAATTCCTGCACATCGGAAATAAAGATCGATCTTGAAATGATTTTTTATTTCCATGAGGAACTGGATTATTTGCAATTGAAATTGCAGCTTCATTATCCACAAGGATTTTAGTAATCTTCTTTTATTCCATGTACAAATTTGTCAGCAACTTTCAAATCTGAAAAGCTTGATCACAGTTAAAGAAGGTGCAATGTATTCTACTTCGGCTGTAGATTAAGCCAAGACATCTTGCTTTTTGGAACACCAAGAGATTATACCAAAACTAGAACAGTAACCTGAGATGCATAAGAAAAACAAAGATAACCAAATATTTTCAGATTTGTTAGCAAAGGTTTGTAACAAAACCAAGACCTAAACGGTGTCTTCTTTTGTAAAGCCTTAGTTGGCAATTTGTTTAGTAGAAATACTGTGGTATTGGCAGCTTCAACATAAAATTTCTTTGGCACCCTTTTGTCATAGAGCAAACACTTTGTCATCTCTCTTAGCATCCTATTTTTCCATTTCACTACACTATTTTGTTAAGGAGTATAGGGTGCTATTAGATGATGCTCGATTTCTGCTTTATTACAAAAGTTGTTGAACTTTTTTAAAGTATATTCGGTTCCATTATTTGTTCTTATCACCTAAATTCTGGAACCACTCTGATTTTCCACAAAAGTTTCAAATTTTTAGAATACATCAGAGACCTCAGATTTAACATTTAAAAAATAATTCCAACAATATCTGGAACAACCATTAATAAAGGCAATATAGTACTTACTACCCTTTAAAGATAGTGTTTGTTGAGGTCCTCCTACATTCGTGTGAACAAGTAGCATCTTATTCTTTGGCCTCTATTTTGAATTGCTTAAAGGAAGCCTTGTTTTCTTCCCATACCGACAAGCTTCACAAGCAGGAAAATTTTTATCCTAGCTTGGAAGACCTTCTATGAGTTGATTTTCTTGCATGAAGAGTATCGCATCGTGATGATAATGTCGAATTCTTTTGTACCATAACTCTAAATTATTTTGCAACCAAACAACTGTTGTTTGCTCCTCGTCTAATAGATTTAAGGAAAAACTCCTTCCTCTCATCTTGACCTTGAACATCTTTTTATCATTAGAATCCTTAATGACATATGCTTTTTCTTCAAAAAACACTTTGAAACAAATTCAAGTAGCTGCCCAACACTTAAGAGGTTTTGATCAAGATCAAGAAAAAAGAAAACATCAGTTATAAGTTTTAAGCATATAGGGCTTTGAATTGCAATTGTTCCTTTGCCTTTTGTGTCAAGATATTTTCCATTTCCAATTTTGACTTTGGAAATAACAAATCTATCTAGCTCTTTAAAGAGCTCTTGATCATTGGTCATATGATTTGTATATCCGCTATCAATCAACTAATTTTTAGCAGTGCTTTTGGTAGCAAAACAAGTTGCTACAAATAATTGCTCTTCTTCATACTGGTTTAAAGTAGCCTTGGCTTCTTCTTGTTGCATTTTTGACTTGTATACCCTATCCTCATGGCCTAGTTGACCATATTTATTAAAATTAACATCTGGTCTCCACCAATATTTCTAGTAAGAGTTATTTGCCTTTTTGTAATGAGGGTAGGGTGGATTACTTCCCCCCTGATTGTTGTAATTATTGCCTTGCCTTTGCTTCTGGTTGTTTTTCTTTCCCTCATATGACTCATTCTATGATTTAGCTTGAAAATCACCTTCAACAGAATCTTCTTTCCTCATTATTATCCTTTTCTTAAATGCGTGCAAATCTTTAACAAGCTCAACCAAGGTAATGCTTGACAGATCTTTAAAATTCTCTAAAGAAGAGATTGTGGCTTCGTATTTCTCAGGAAGTGTGAAAAGAAGTTTTTGAATAATTCTTTCATCAATAAAATCCTTACCAAACAATTTCACCTTGTTGGCTAAGTCGAGTAGCTAATATGCATAATCTTTTGCAGTTTTTGATTCTTTCATTCTCTTCAATTCAAATTCCTGAATCAAATTCATCACTTGCATATTCTATACTCTTTCATTTCCTTAATATTCCTTTTTTATAAACTCCTAAATTTCTGTAGCAGACTTTATTTACATAATTCTGGTAAGAAATAATGGGGATACTGTAGAGAAAAGGCATGCTTTGGCTTTTGCTTTCCTTGTCTTTCTCTCCCTGTGATGTTTCATCTGATTTACTATTGGATTATCTCCAAGATAAGTTACTTCATTGTCCTTCTCTACTGCTTCCTATAGATCCAGTGCTTTAAGATGAACCGTTATTCTAATTGTTCAAGCTCGATAATTCTCAACATTGAAGACAGGTGGAGTTAGAAAGCTTGTATAAGAACTTATTTTCTATAAACTATTTAAGATAACAGTTTAACGAATGGTAATATAGAAAGAACATATTTTTTATTCACTCTCTTCTCACAGGTCTCTCAAGATGGCAATGCTCTAACACTAATCTGTTGGATATAAAAATAGATCTTTAACAAAGAAAAGAAAGAGCAGAAAACATGGTGAAGTTTCATTGATCACTGCCACATTTATACATAAGATCATAACCGAAAAATCTCAATAAAAGGAGCAAAATAAGCTACCATTATCTCTAATAATTATGACCTAAAGATAATAAAATGTAATAAAATCAATTCTGCACGATTGAAGCCTTATTTAATAAATTTAAATCCTACTTTAATGTTGTATTTTGAATTACAACAGCTGATACAACTAATCTACAACTTTTGAGGCATTAATCTTAACATTGATCGTAGTCTCTCTATAAAATTTGGTTTAACTGGACTTCTGGATGTGCTCAAATTTCAGCATTGGGTTCCCCTATTTATTTGGTCGCTGCTCTTAATATAAAAGGATAAGGTGGTGGACTTTGAACCAAATTAATCCTGGTAGAGAAAGGTAGTTTTATTACCGTGGTGAGGGGATTCCTATTCTGTTAATCTTAGAATTTTATTGAATACTCCTATGGGGGATTCTCTACCTTTGATGTGGATAAGATATCTTTCTTGGGTTTGAAAGACAATTTCTCTCAAGGCCACACCTTCACTGTCTCTAAAGGGGTTTTGAAGGGTGACATGCTTCTTCGTTACCACCTTTTATTAATGCTTATTAATAAATATCTACTTTCCAGAGCTAAAAGGAGGCATGTGGATATCCAGTGTGATCTAGTTATCTTGGATGCTACTGATACTCAACAAATAGTGGATTTGGAAAATGTCATTATCAAACACATGACCAGGGTGATCAAACCAAACTAAGAGCACATAGGCTAGCTTATGCTTACTTTCTATCTAAGGTGTCTGTTACGTGGAAGATTAAGTATGTAGATAGAAAGGTATGCATAAAATAGGAGTTGTTTGATAAAAATACTCTAGAAGAGTGTGGATTTGGCGAACCTATCCTAAATGAAAGTGTTATGGCCAACCTTTTCATAGTTATAGCTTAGGCTCTCATTGTAACACTTTAAGGTGAAGTCCACATTCTTCTTCAAGAGTTGAGAACTACTCGGTCTTAAAATTTCCAGCCATAAATGAGATTCATGGGAAACAGAATGCGAGGAATGCCCACCTTGCACCCTTATTGAATGCCACTATGAAAAAACTCTGTCCCCTTGCCTAGACCTATATTTCTAGCTCTTGGTCAGTGAATCTTCTAAACTTAATTTGTGATTCATATGTTTTATTTTTGTTAGTATAATCTAATGAGCATACCTATTTTGCCTTTTTAATGTGTGTTCTCTTATGCATATGTATGGGCCAATGGCTAATATCATCAAATTTACCTATACTTGATACACATATGTGTTGCGTTCATGTTCTCCTATGTCCATGAGTTAATTTCTATGTATGCAACTTTTTTCCAACTAGTTTAGCCCATGCTTTTTAATAATGCCAAAAGGGGAAATTATGAAATATACTAGATCTAGCTTGATCTTGATGTACATTTTGAATTTTCATTAGTTGACATTATAAAAAAGGGAAAATGATAGAGAACTGGATGTAATGTTTAAATTAATGACAAGGGAATAAGTTTATTTATAAACTAGGTCCACAGTTTTCTTATGAATTATATGTATAGATAAGGCAAGTGATATAGTGCATATGTTGTTTTATGGAAGTAAGCAAACATAAAAGGAAAAACATATCAGGGATTTAAAGCCTTAGTTAGAAGCCACTACATATGGTAAGAACTATAGGAAGAATAAGTTTCATTATAGATTTGAAGTCTAAACGAACCCCGCTCTAAAAATCCTAAGCAATAAGATTATTCATATAAAAAGAAAAAATGATGATTGGAATCAAAAGCTTTTTGCATACACTGAACCAAAGTTGTTACAATTCAAGAAGCAAGGAACAAGAGAGTTAGGTTTTGTTCCTTAGAAATCCATATTAGCTCGTAGTTGTTGAAGTTGAAGTCATTTTTTGTGAGGTTTGTAATAAGAAAAAGTTCATCTTCTTTGAGTAATTTACTAAGTTTGACTATGTAACACTCCAAATCTGGTATCCGAAATGCTACACGGTGCCCATGACCCCGAAGGACCACAAGCTAACCCATGACTGATATCTGTAAACTAAGCACTGAATAATAGTAATAATATCGTAAATGCAGAAACATGAACTGAAAGGCAAAACAATTGAGATAATTGTCTGAACATACTATAGTATGAAAGCCTCTAAACTGTCTGAATAAAGAGTTAATTGGACATGTCCCTAACTAACTCCAACTACTGAAATAAACTAAAAACCAAAATAGTAATGTGATTATCATGTCCTAGAAGGATAAGGGCTCACGGCTAACTCTGATCGCTAAATTGGGATGCTACTAGTTCTCTGGACCTCATGCTTCTAAACCTATGGTATAAGACACAATAACGCAAATACGTCAATACTTTGAATGTACTGGTATGAAAATTAGGTAGGCTGAATGCAATAGGTTCATTTGCATGAACAATACTAGCTAACTGACTAACATGAATGTGAGAATACAGGTATGCATACGTCACTATAACTGACATCATGATAGGAGTGAATGCTAATTTCTAATGACTGAGTTTACTAATAACATGAAATTACTAATATCTGAGGGACTGATACTTTGTTAATAATACATGAATAACTATTTCTGACAGTTCTAATTATGACAAACTAGTTTGGTTGACTGTGTTTAAAAGTCCTGAAGCTAAATACTGATAACATGAGTTTTGATAACTGATATAACTGATAACATGAATGACTGTATCTGACAGTGCTGAATCTGATGGAACTAGTTGAGTTTCATATTATATCTGAGTAACTGAATTTGAGATCAGTCCTATCTAATGGGTGATCCCTTAGTCTATTTATAATGAAAAGGAGTGACTGTATTTAACAATCCTAAATCTGTACTACTGAGCTGAATTAACTGTATTTGATAGTCCTAATTCTATAACTGAAGTTGTGGGATGTATTAATCTAACTGACATAACCCATACTAAGCTAACTGGGGTCCAACTTGTAACCCCAACTGGAAGGGTGTCAGTACCGCGCCACTAGTAAAGACAACTGTAGTGGAGTCAGTCCTAATCTAGCGGGTGGCTCCTAGGATCAGTCCTATATATTTAAATAGCTAATAGGTGATCCCTTAGTATGTCAGTCCTATCTAATGAGTGATATCTCGTACCTATATTTTCTACGTAGTTCTGGAACTTAGAAATTGCTACTAGAGATCTTAGTCCAATCTAGCGGGTGAGTCCCCATACCTAGGCTCGCTTGGTGTTGAATCCTTCTCCCATCTGAAAGACACTGAACTGATTAATTAAGCTGAAATGATTAACTGAACTAAACTAATAAGATGAACTGAACTGATTAGCTGAACTGAACTGATACTAGCGGTATTGTTTAGCGGAGCTAAACTGAATTTAGTGAGTTCCATTTACTGACAAAATGTACAGAGTTTTAAGGACTGAGTGACAATACTGAAGTTACTGAGACTGACTGGGAAACTAAGGCTACCATGATTACTGAGTATTGAGATCACAGAGATTCCTGAACTACTAAGATTATTGAGATTTCAGAGATTTCCCGAGTCACATGACTCACTGAGTTTTATGAATCATAACTTGACTGGGGAGATTTTGATAACCTGACATAGCTCTACGCACATAGCTAAATGTTCGGGCACAAGTACCCCCAGGACTCAATGAGAAGAAACTGACATGGCATGGCTTACTTGAACACATGACCAACAACACAATTCATAATTCATATATTGAAGCACTTTATCAAACATGTGATATGCATAAACTTGTACATACATGGGGATTCACATGAATATACATCTATACAACTCAATTCCATATAAATTTGATCACCCAAGATGGATTTGAATTCAATTGATCACTCTCAACATAAACAAAACAAGGCTTATATGGCGTGTTATAAGGCTTATATAGGGTGGAAAATTGACCCTTTTAACTCTAGGATATGTATTCAATTTCTAATAAAATTTCTCGATTTTCATCCTTTGCGCGATGCGCCACTATCGCACCAAGTCACTTGAAAGTGACAAATGGGAAATTGCATGGTGGAGCGATGCAGAGCTATCATGTTGCCACCTTTTCTACGACCTAGAAATTTGGCGTGATGTGCCACTATCGCAGAGCAACATGAAAATTGACAATTGCCATTTGAGCTATCTCGCGACATGCTGAAGGCTCAAGTGATACACTGTCTAACTAAAAAAACTCTAACTCTTCACCCGGGTGTCGGATTTGGGAGAATTTGGAATCGATGGAAATCTTATTGAATTTCGCACATGACTAAAAGTGAAAATATTGAAAATACGACAATTATAAAAGTGGATTCATCTTTCAAAGAAAGCTTCTAACATTCTTGGGAAACTTTTCAAGCTAGAAAAGGTATGGGGTATTGCAATATCTCCCCCTTAAGAACATTCATACTCGAATGAGACTGAGAGGGAAAGAATACAAACTTACATACATACTGAACATGAATCACTGGAATATGATCTTATGACTGACATGACTGATGGCTGAATATCACATACTTAACAAGCATATCTGATGTATGACTAATAAGCTAAATTCATGCATATCTGATGCATGGCTAATAATTGACTTATGAGTACATAACTGAATATTTTGATGAACTGAATATCTCACAGTGAGAATACATGTATGATGCATAATTACATGACTGAAATGATATATGAATGCATGACTGAATATGCAAGGGTACTTAGTACCAAGTTTGTAATGGGGATCTGAGTAGGGATCTGAGTAAGTTTAAGAAAAGTATTACGTGATTGAAAAGCACTAATAACCCCATTATTATGCTAGAAGTATGCATGAACTGGAACCTGAGAACATGACTACGGCTGAAACATAACATATAAATTGAATTTTTTGAACTAAACAGAGCCTCTGAATACTTGGCCCATAGCTAAGGTTGGGACTTTGAGGTTTAACTTATGATTACCCTTTATTCTAAATTGGATTCTTTATTCAAAGAGAAACTTTATTTAAGGCATGAGAACATTGAGGAAATAATGGGGTATCTCCCTCTTAGGACACTATGTCTCTCTACGTATGCTCACCCTACTGAGATACTGGTGTAATGCACAGGGAATCCATAGACTGATTCATGACTGAGATTTTAACTTTGAGCCTATGCTCACTGGCACGACATGAATACTAAAAGAAGCAAAATTGTTCCTAAAACATCTCCAAGTCTCCTTCACATAAGTGTGGTGCACAACACACGCATGTACAAGACTATGCTAGATGTGACATTTCAGACTTCCTAGGAAACTATTGAACCTTAGGCTCTAATACCAAGTTTGTAACGCCCCGAATCTTGTATTTAGAATGCTACACAGTGACCATGATCCCAAAGGACCATAAGATAACCCATGACTAATGTCTATATACTGAGCATAGAATAATAGTAATAATATCGTAAATGCTGAACTGAAAGGCCTTTAGGTTCAATACTAGTACATAACTTAAAAATATGGTATAATAATACCAAAACAACTGAGATAATTATCTGAACATACTGTAGTCTGAATGACTCTAAACTGTCTGAATAAAGAGTTGATAGGACATGTCCCTAACTAACTCCGACTACTGAAAAAAACTGAAAACCTAAATAGTAATGTGATTATCATGTCCTCGAAGGATAAGGACTCACTGCTAACTCTAATCGCTGAACTGGGATGCTACTGGTTCTCTGGAGCTTGTTCTTCTAAACCTATGGTATAAGACACCATAATGCAAACGTATTAGTACTTTGAATGCAATGGTATACAAGTGAGGTTGGCTGAATACAATAGGTTCATATGCATGAACAGTACTAACTGACTGAATAACATGAACTTGAGAATACATGCATTCATACGTCACTGTAACTGACGTAGTGATCGAACTGAATGCTAAGTTCTGACGAAGGAGTTTACTAATAACATAGAATTACTGATATCTCAGGGACTGGTACTATGTTACTGATTCATGAATAATAATTTCCAATAGTTCTGATTATGAAGAACTTGTCTAGTTGACTGTCTCCAATAATCCTGAAGCTGAATACTAATAACATGAGTTCTGATAACTCATATAACTGATAATATGAGTGACTGTATCTAACAATCCTGAATATGATGGAACTAGTTGATTTTCATAATTTATCTGACTAACTGAATCTAAGATCAGTCCTATCTAATGGGTGATCTTGGAGTCTATTTATATTGTTAAGGAGTGACTTTACCTAACAGTCCTAAATCTGTACTACTGAGCTGAATTGACTGTATCAGATAGTCCTAATTCTATAACTGAAATTGTGGGATGTATTCATCTTACCGATATGCCCCATACTACATTAACTAGGGTCCAACTTATAACCCCAGCTGGAAGGGTGTCAGTACCACGCCATTGGTAAAGACAACTACTGTGGAGTCAGTCCTAATCTAGTGGGTGAACCCTGGGATCAGTCCTATACATTTGAATATACTAATGGGTGATCCCTGATTTTGTCAGTCCTATCTAATGAGTGATATCTTGTACCTACATTGGCTACATAGTTTTGGAACTTAGGGATTGCTTCAAGGGATCTCAGTCCTATATATCGGGTGATTCCCCACCCCTAGGCTCGCTCGGTGCTGAATCCTACTCCCATCTGAAATATACTAAACTGATTATTAAGATGAACTGATTAACTGAACTGAACTGAACTGATTAGCTGAATTAAACTAATTAGATGAACTGAATTGATACTAGTGGTATTGTTTAGCTGAGCTAAACTGAATTTACTAAGTTCCTTGACTGACAGAATGTACTGAGTTTTGAGGATGGACTGAGACTACTGAAGTTACTGAGATTGACTGGGAAAACTAAGGTTACTGAGACTACAGAGTACTGAGATCACAAAGATTATTGAACTATTAATATTACTAAGATTTCAGAGATTTCCTGAGTCACATGACTGACTGTGTTCTATGGATCATAGCTTTACTGAGG
This sequence comes from Capsicum annuum, assembly GCF_002878395.1. NCBI lineage: Eukaryota > Viridiplantae > Streptophyta > Magnoliopsida > Solanales > Solanaceae > Capsicum > Capsicum annuum. Next base: position 115,749,994 of record NC_061116.1, on the reverse strand, counting down.
AGATCGTAAAAACATGACATAGCTCTAGGCACACAACTAAATGTTCGAATACAAGTAACCCTAGGTCGCGAAGAGAATAAATTAACATGGCATGGCTTACTTGAACACTTGACCAACAACACAATTCATAATTCATATATTGAAGAAATTCATCAAACATGTGATATGCATAAACTTCTACATGCATGGGGATTTGCTAGTTGGGCATTGTTCCTTCATCTAGGAATTTAAACATATACATGATAGGCATAGCACACGTAGACAACACTACACAACTATCAAATATTATGATTCATATCTAATTTCATCATCCTAGGTTAATTTATAGGTTCACATGAATATACATCTATACAAATCAATTCCATATAAAATTGATCACCCAACATGGATTTGAATTCAATTGATCATTCTCAGCATAAACAAAAAAACCCAACATTAAATTCATAAAGAAATCCATAAACTTAAACTTAGAAAAGAGATTCTTGGGCTTTATGGACGAAAGGAGTCCATGAATAAACACTACGAAAGGAGATATTCTTGAAATTTGATGGTGAATTCCCCTACAATTAAACCTTCTATGAAAACCCTAGGGCTGGTTTCTTGAGGGTTTTTGAGAGTAATTGAGTATAAGATGCTGATTTATGGCTAAATCTCGTGTTATAAGGTTTATATAGGGTGGGAAATTGACTCTTTTAACCCTAGGACACATATTTAATTTCTTAGAAATTTTTTTGATTTTTATCCTTGGCACGATGCACCACTATCACGCCAAGTAACTGGAAAGTGACAAATAGGAAATTGCATGGTGGCGCGATGTGGAGTTATTGCGTTGCCACCTTTTCTGCGACCTGGAAATTTGGCGCGATGCACTACTATCTTGGAGTAACACTAAAAATTAAATATTTCCATTTGAACAATCTCTGCGATGCGCTGAAGGCTCAGGTGATACACTATCTCACTAAAGAGGCTCTAACTCTTTACCTAGGTGTCAGATTTGGCCAAGTATAACATACTGAACATGCATATCTGATGCATGAATAATAAGCTTAATTCATACATATCTAATGCTTGGCTGATAATTTACTTATGAGTACATGACTGAATATTCTGATGAATTGAATTTCTCGTTGTGAGAATGCATATCTGATTCATAATTATATGACTGAACTGATATATGAATGAATGACTGAACATGCAAGGGTACTTAGTACCAATTTTGTAATGGGGATATGAGTAGGGAATTGAGTAAGTTTAAGAAAACTGTTACATGACTGAAAAGCACTGATAACCCCATGATTATGCTAGAAGTATGAATGAATTAGAACCTGAGAACATGACTACGACTGAACCATGACATATAAACTGAATTTTGTGAACTGAACTGAGACTCTGAATACTTGGCCTATAGCTGAGGTTCGGTCTTTGAGGGTTAAAATATGATTACCCTCTTTTATAAACTAGATTCTATATTCGAATAGAAACATTATTTAAGGCATGAGAATGTTGAGGAAATAATGGGGTATCTCCCCCTTGGGACACTTTATCCCTCTAAGAATCCTCACCCAAATGAGATACTGGGGTGATGCACAGGGCATTCATGGACTGATTCATGACTGAGAGTTTAACCTAGAGCCTATGCTTACTGGCACAACACAAATACTGAAAGAAGGGAAATTGTTCCTAAAATATCTCATATCCTCCTGCACATAAGTGTGGTGCAGAACACACGCATGTACATGACTCTACTAGATCTGGCTTTTTAGACTTCCTAGGACACTATTGAACCTTAGGCTCTGATACAAAGTTTGTAAGGCCCCGAATCTAGTACCCAGAATGCTACACGGATCCCATGACCCCGAAGGACCATAAGTTAACCCATGATTGTTATCTGTAAACTGAGTACTAAATAATAGTAATAATATCGTAAATATGAAAATATGAACTAAAAGGGCATTGGGTTCAATACTAGTACATAACTAAAAATGTAGTATAACAATACCAAAATAACTGAGATAATTGTCTGAACATACTGTAGTCTGAAAGCCTCTAAACTGTCTGAATAAAGATTTGATGGGACATGTCCCCAACTAACTCTGACTACTGAAATAAATTAACAACTTAAATAGTAATGTGATTATCATGTCATCAAAGGATGAGGACTCACTGCTAACTCTGATCGCTGAACTAGGATGCTACTGGTTCTCAGGAGGTCATGCTTCTAAACCTATGGTATAAGACACCATAGAGCATATCTGTCCATACTTTTAATGTAATAGTATTCAAGTGAGGTAGGCTAAATGCATTAGGTTCATATGCATGAACAATACTAACTGACTAACAAACATGAATGTGAGAATACATGAATGCATACATCATTGTAACAGACATCGTGATAGGACTGAATGCTAAGTTCTGATGACTGAGTTTACTAATAACATGGAAGTACTGATATATGAGGGACTAGTACTGTGTTACTTATACATGAATAACTGTTTCTAACAGTTATGAATATGAGGAATTGGTCTGGTTAACTGTGTCTAACAGTCCTAAAGCTAAGTATTGGTAAGATGAGTTCTGATAACCGATATAACTGATAACATGAGTGGTTGTATCTGACAGTCCTTAATATGATGGAACTAGCTAAGTTCCATACTGTATCTGAGGTCAGTCCTTTATAATGGGTGATCCCTGAGTCAATTTATAATGATAAGAAGTGACTGTATCTAACAGTCCTAAATCTATATTACTGAGCTGAGTTGACTGTATCTGATTGTCCTAATTTTTAAACTAAAACTATAAAATGCATTCATCTAACCGACACACCCCATACTAAGGTAACTGGTATCCAACATGTAACCCCAGCTGGAAGTTTGTCAATACCGCAGCACTGGTAAAGACAACTGCTGTGGAGTCAGTCCTAATCTAGGGGATGACTCCTGTGATAAGTTCTATACATTTGAATGTACTAATGGGTGATCCTTGAGTATGTCAGTCCTATCTAATGAGTGACATCTCATACCTACGCTGTCTATATTGTTCTGGAACTTAGGGATTGCTTTTAGGGATCTCAGTCCTATCTAGCGGGTGAATCCCCATCTATAGGCTCGCTCGGTGCTGAATCCTACTCCCACATGAAAAATACTGAACTAATTAATTGAGCTGAACTAATTAAATGAATTGAACTGATTAGCTGAACTGAACTAATTTGATGAACTGAAGTGATACTAATGGTATTGTTTAGAGGAGTTAGGCTGAATTTACTGAGTTCTGTTAACAGACGGAATGTACTAAGTTCTGAGGACTAACTGAGAATACTAAAGTTACTGAGATTGACTGGAAAAACTAAGTTTACTAAGATTACTGAGTACTGAGGTCACTTAGATTACTGAACTACTGAGATTACTGAGATTTCCTGAATCACATGACTGACTGAGTTTTATGAATCATAGCTGGACTGAGGAGATTGTTAAAACATGACATGGATCTATGCACACAATTAAATATTTGGGTACAAGTACCCCTAGGACTCGATGATAAGAAATTGACATGGCATGGCTTACTTGAACATGTGATATGCATAAACTTGTATATGCATAGGGATTTACTAGTTGGGCATTGTTCCTTCATCTAGGAATTTAATCATACACATGATAGGCATAGCATATGTAGAAAACATTATACAATAATCAAACATAATGATTCATATCTAATTTCATCGTCTTAGGGTTTATTTATAGGTTCACATGAGTATACATCTATTCAAATCAATTCCATATAAAATTGATGACTCAACATGGATTTGAATTCAATTGATCATTTTCAACATAAAAAAAACAAAACCAACATGACATTCATGAAGAAATCCACAAACTTAAACTTAGTAAAGAGATTCTTGGGCTTCATGGATGAAGAGGGTCCATGAATGAACACTACACATTCCTTAGCTTGTGATTCTATGAAGATTGACTAAGATATTCTTGAAATTTGATGCTGAATTCCCCTGTAATTAAACCTTCAATTAATACCCTAGGGCCTATTTCTTGAGAGTTTTTGAGAGTAATAGAGTATAAGTTGCTGAATTATTGCCTAATATCGTGTTATAAGGTTTATAGAGGTTTGGAAATTAACCCAGTTAATTTTTGAGAAAATTTCCCAATTTTCATCCTTGGCACGATGCACCACTATCACGCCAAGTCATTAGAAATTGAAAAATGGGAAATTGCATGGTGGTGTGACATGGAGCTATCGCGTTGTCACCTTATCTGCAAATAGAAAGTCTGGCGCAATACGCCACTATCGCAGAGAAATACTGGAAATTGACAATTGCCATTTTAGATATCTCCGCGATGCACTGAAGACTGAGGTGATACATTGTCTTTTTAAAAAGGCGCTAAATCTTTACCTGTGTGTCAAATTTGGGTGAATATAACATACTGAACATGCATATCTTATGCATTACTAATAAGATAAATTCATACATATCTAATGCATAACTGATAATTTACTTATGAGTACATGACTGAATATTCTGATAAACTGAATTTCTCAAAGTGAGAATGCATGTCCGATGCATAATTACATGACTGAATTGATATATTAATGCATGACTGAATATAAAAGGGTACTTAGTACCAAGTTTGTAATGGGGATCTGAGCAGGGAACTGAGTAAGTTTAAGAAAACTATTACGTGATAGAAAAGCACTAATGACCCCAAGATTATGCTAGAAATATGCATGAATTGGAACCTGAGAACATGACTATGGCTGAACCATGACATATAAACTAAATTTCATGAAATGAACTGAGTCTCTAAATACTTGGCCCATAGCTGAGGTTGGAACTGTGAGGGTTAACTTATGATTACCTTTTATTCTAAACTGGATTCTTTATTCAAAGAGAAACTTTATCTAAGGCATGAGAACATTGAGGAAATAATAGTGTATCTCACCCTTGGGACACTATATCCCTCTAAGAATCCTTACCCAATTGAGATACTGGGTTGATGCATAGGGCATCCACGGACTTATTCATGACTGAGAGTTTAACTTTGATCTTATGCTCACTGGAACAACACAAATACTGAAATAAGGGAAATTGTTCCTAAAATATCTTATAGCCTCCTGCAAATAAGTGTGGTGCAGAACACATGCATGTACAATACTCTACTAGAAGCGGCTTTTCAGAATTCCTAGGACACTATTAAACCTTAGGCTCTTATACAAAGTTTGTAACACCCCGAATCTGGTACCCAGAATGCTACACAGTTTCCATAACCCCGAAGGACCATAAGCTAACCCATGATTGATATCTGTAAACTGAGCACTGAATAATAGCAAGAATATTATTAATGTGGAAACATGAACTGAAAGGCCATTAGGTTCAATACTAGTACATAACTAAAAAATATAGTATAAGAATACCAAAACAACTGAGATAATTGTTTGAACATACCGTAGTCTAAAAGCCTCTAAACTGTCTGAATAAAGATTTGATGGGACATGTCCCCAACTAACTCCAAATACTGAAATAAAATGAAAACTTAAATAGTAATGTGATTATTATGTTATCGAAGGATGAGGACTCACTGCTAATTCTGATCATTGAACTAGGATGCTACTGGTTCCCAGGAGTTTATGCTTCTTAACCTATGGTATAAGAAACTGTAGTGCAAATGTTTCAGTACTTTGAATGTACTAGTATGCAAGTGAGGTAGGCTAAATACAATAGGTTCATATGCATGAACAATACTAACTGGCTGACTAACATGAATGTGAGAATACCTGCATGCATATATCATTGTAACTGACATCGCGATAGGACTGAATGCTAAGTTCTAATGACTGAGTTTACTAATAACATATAATTACTGATATATGATGGACTGATACTATGTTACTTATACATAAATAACTATTTTTGACAATTTTGATTATAAAGAACTGGTCTGGTTAACTATCTAATAGTCCTAAAGCTGAATACTGGTAACATAAGTTATGATAACTGATAACATGAGTGACTATATTTGACATTCCTAAATCTGATGGAACTAGCTGAGTTCCATACTATATCTGAGTAATGGAATCTGAGGTCAGTCCTATATAATGGGTGATCTAAGAGTCTATTTATAACGATACGTAGTGACTGTATCTAACAGTCCTAAGTCTGTATTACTGAGCTGAGTTGAGTTTATCTGGTTGCCCTGATTCTATAACTTAAATTATGAAATGTATTCATCTAACCAACTTGCTTATACTAAGCTAACTGGGGTCCAACTTGTAAACCCAGTTGGATGGGTGTCAATACCGTACCACTGGTAAAGACAACTGCTGTGGAGTCAGTCCTAATTTAGCGGGTAACCCCTGGGATAAGTCCTATACATTTGAATGTTCTAACGGGTGATCCCTGAGTATGTCAGTCCTATCTAATGAGTGACATCTCATACCTACGGTGGCTATATTGTTCTAGAACTTAGGGATTGCATCTAGGGATCTCAGTCCTATTTAGCGGGTGAGTCCCCATCCATAGGCTCGCTCGATGCTGAATCCTTCTCAAATCTGAAATATACTGAACTGATTAATTGAGGTAAACTAATTAACTAAATTAAACTGATTAGCTAAACTGAACTGATTTGATGAACTGAAGTGATACTAATGGTTTTGTTTAGAGGAGGTAAACTAAATTTACTAAGTTCCGTTGACAGAAGAAATGCACTAAGTTCTGAGAACTGACTGAGAATACTAAAGTTACTGAGATTGACTGGGAAAACTAAGGTTACTAAGATTACTGATTACTGAGATTATTAAGATTACTGAGATTTCCTGAATCACATGACTGAATGAGTTCTATGAATCATAGCTTGACTGAGGAGATTGTTAAAACATGACATGACTCTAGGTACACAACTAAACGTTTGGGTACAATTACCCCTAGGACTCGATGAGAAGAAACTGAGATGGCATGGCTTACTTGAACACATGACCAACAACACAATTCATAATTCACATATTAAAGCACTCCATCAAACATGTGATATGCATAAACTGGTATATGCATGGGGATTTACTAATTGGGCGTTGTTCCTTCATCTAGGAATTTATTCATACACATGATAGGCATAACACATGTAAAAAACATTATACAAAGATCAACCATTATGATTCATATCTAATTTTATCATCCTAGGGTTTATTTATATGTTCACATGAATATATATCTATTCAAATCAATTCCATATAAAATTAATGACCCAACATGGATTTTAATTCAATTGATCATTCTCAACATAAACAAAATAAACCCAACATGAAAGTCATAAAGAAATCCTTAAACTTAAACTTAGTAAAGAGATTCTTGGGCTTCATGGATGAAAGGAGTCCATGAATGAACACTACGCATACCTTAGCTTGTGATTCTACAAAGATTGATAGAGAGATTCTTGAAATTTGATGAAGAATTCCACTGGAATTGAACCTTTAATGAATACCCTAGGGCTTGTTTCTTGAGAGTTTTTGAGAGTAATAAAGTATGATTTGCTGAATTATTGCCAAATATCGTGTTATAAGGCTTATATAGGGTGGGAAATTGACCCTTTTAACCCTAGGACATGTAATTAATTTTTGAGAAAATTTCCCAATTTTCATCCTTGGCACGATGCGCCACTATCGCGCCAAGTCATTAGAAATTGAAAAATGGGAAATTGCACGGTGGCGTGACATGGAGCTATCGCGTTTCCACCTTGTCTGCGAACTGAAAGTTTGGCACGATGTGCCACTATCACGGAGAAATACTGGAAATTGACAATTACCACTTTAGCTATCTTCGTGATGCACTGAAGGCTCGGGTGGTACACTGTCTCTTTAAAAAGGCTCTAACTCTTTGCCTGTGTGTCAGATTTAGGCAAATAAAACATACTGAACATGCATATCTTATGCATTATTAATAAGATGAATTAATGCATAACTGATGCATGGCTGATAATTGACTTATGAGTACTTGACTGAATATTCTAATGAACTGAATTTCTCAAAGTGAGAATGCATATCTGAATCATTATTACATGACTGAACTGATATATGAATGCTTGACTTAATATGCAAGGGTACATAGTACAAAGTTTATAATGGGGATATGAGTAGGGAACTGAGTAAGTTTAAGAAAACTGTTACGTGATAGAAAAGCACTGATAAACCCATGATTTTGCTAGAAGTATAAATGAATTGGAATCTGAGAACATGACTATGGCTGAACCATGACATATAAACTAAATTTTATGAAATAAACTGAGCCTCTAAATACTTTGCCCATAGCTGAGGTTGGAACTGTGAGGGTTAACTTATGATTACCTTTTATTCTGAACTGGAGTCTTTATTCGAAGAGAAACTTTATCTAAGGCATGAGAACGTTAAGGAAATAATGGGGTATCTCTCCCTTGGGGCACTATGTTCCTCTAAGAATCCTCACCCAATTGATTTACTGGGGTGTTGCACAGGGCATCCACGGACTGATTCATGAATGAGATTTTAACTTTGGGCCTATGCTCACTAGCACAACACAAATACTGAAAGAAGGGAAATTGTTCCTTAAACATCTCATAGCCTCATGCACATAAGTGTGGTGCAGAATACACGCATGTACAAGACTCTACTAGATGCGGCTTTTCAGACTTCCTAAGATACTATTGAACCTCAGTCTCTGATAACAAGTTTGTAATGTTCCGAATTTAGTACCCAAAATTCTATATGGTTCCCATGACCCTGAAGGACCATAAGCTAACCGATGATTGAATTCATAGTTTAGACTAGTGTTATGGTGTTATGTGTAGTACTTTATAATTTCAAGTTAGGATTGAACATGGTGAGAGTATATAGCTCAACTCAGAATTTTGTTAGAGTAATGATATATTCCCATGTAAGGATTATAAGTTGAATCAAATGAGCATAGTATTCAAGAGGACAATTATGGTTGAGGGAGTATTTGAGAAGTGTGGCTAAGCTTAAACTTTAGAAGTTGTCTTGCCTAAGACATAGTAATTGTATCCTAGCTTATGATTCATAGGCCTATGTTCCATTTTACAAAGTTATAGACATATTAAGATTCCTTACTCAGGTATCTTATTTAGATCATGCCCAAGATACTTTTCTCTCTAATGTTATTAGAACTTATAAGGAAGAGTGTTGAAGAAATACTTCAATTGAATATTATCTTTCAGTATAATTTAGTCTATATAGCCAGCAATTCAATTAAGCATCAAATAGATAAGCTCTTGTGATTTTCCATTTTTCTATCTAGTCTTACAATCCAAAGTTTCATGAATATGGCTATTCCATAAGATAATTGTTCGCATACATGTAAGATATGAATTCAGTTCTGTCCAAGCGTCATGTTTCAAATTCAATTATTTAGTCATGATTCAGTTCATAGGTATTTAGTAAATGACATTAGTTTTCCAAGTATTCCATCTCAGACAGTGTAATACCCCTTGTACAACCTTAGTAACATTACCTCATGATTTGTACTTACATAATGTACTTAGTGATGCCATGAAGACCTTTTTCCTTTGATTCCTATATGTGTTTTGTTGAGGGATAATTCTTAGTGAGAAGTTACATACATTATTCCCTCCATAGTAAATCTTGGGATTTTGTTGCATCAGTTATCACTTCGCAGTTCTATATGTCTGATTGTATCATGAACATTTCAAGTGAGTTCAAAACTCTTAGCATGAATCATCTCCTTACAATCAATAGAGTTATGTCAGCTCAGAAAACAGTTTCATGATAAAGTTATAATGTTTCAGCTTAGCTATAGCCTTCATTACCGTATATGTCACTTTTACATTATTACATACTTCTAAGGCTTCAACAAGGTCCTATCTATTATTCAAGGATAAAAAATTCCAAGGGGGAGATAATATAATAGCCTACATTTTTGGGCTAGACTTTGAACCATCGTTCCTACATGTATAAACTCAAAACCCATGATTTATATTTGAATACATATGTCATAATATTTATCCTAGTGTGTGAAGTTCTTATAATGTGAAAAATATTCATAGGAATCACTTAGAGCAAAGTTGAGCTAAGAGCCTTTGATTAGGCCAAACTTTTGTATTCGATTCTACAAGGGTAAGCTTTAAATATGTATAACATTTGATATTTGTGGAATTTTTTAGCTCTAGACTCACCAAATTATATATAATGGAGTTAGCTTTCCAACAATACCAATTTCACTTTAATCTGATACCCGAGTGAAAATTTATGACCATTTTTTGAGAAATAGTAAGCCTACATGATAGGCATACGGTGCATTTTTATCTCCCATAAAATATGATGTGGTGCATTGGACTCTCCTTCAATATATGGTGCGCTGTGCATTGGTCTCTCTTCCGAAATAAGGGACACAATGCAGAGGTTTTTCCCACATTATTTCAGCTTCTTAAGGGCCTAGGGATAATTTTGTCCTTTCCCCTCAACCCCAATCATCTAAAACATGATTTATAACACCAAAAATGGCATTATTTGGCCATCATTCCCAAAACAACTCACGTAAAAAACCTCTCCTTTCCCAAGAACAATAATCCAAGATTCTTCTCTCAAGGACACAAGGATTCATTCTTCAATTTTAAGATTTCTTCAAGAATCCAATCAATAAAGGCATGTGGGGTGTTCATCCATGGGTCCCTTTCACCCATGGAGCCCGAAACCTATTCTTTGATTAAAATAAGTGTTTTTACTTTATTATGGAGTAACATATGTTCAAGATGAGTTTAATTCATGTTTTTCCTTTGTATTTTAACTTAATTCATGTCCTAGTATGATTCCATGAAAATTTAGGTTGTCTCATATTTCAAATTTTGATTTCCCATGTTGTATCTAATTGAATTTCATATCATAATTTTGAATTATGAATTTAGCTATTAAATCATCTTATTTTCTCATGTTTTAAGACATCCCCATGTTCAAGTCCATGATTTTCACTTAATTGGTAGGGTGTTTATGTTTTGGGTCTTAAAACCCTGATCCCATACTAAAGTTTTAAGCTTTAATATTATATTTTACAATCATTAGTGCTGGCGGTTTATGAACACCCGGTACCTACGTGTTTACTTGCATATCAGATCTTTCAAGTAATGATTTCAGTTAAATCATGAATATTACCATTTACTCAGTTGTTATGATCACGATGAGAAATGTCAGTTGTTATGTTCAGTTGAATTTAGTTCAGCTGAGTACCAGTGTCAGTTCAGTTGGGAGTAGGACTTAGCACTAAGCGAACCCATGGGTAGGGCTCACCTGCTAGTAGAGGGTGTGGCCCTTAGTAGCAATCCTTGAGTTATAGAACTACATAGCCAGTGTAGGTTTAAGATGTTTACATGCCAGATAAAAGTTAATGTATATCTCATGAGATCACCTGCCTACAGATTGTGTCTCCTTATTCCTTCGGGAAACCAGTTTAGTAGATCTATGCAACCATTTTTAGTACTCGTGGCACGGTACTGACACCGATCAACTGTGGTTACAGGTTGGACCCTAATTAACTCAGATTGGGGTATACCTCATTTTTAGTCAGTATTCAGTTTATCTAAAATTAGGTTTGCTTGAACAAGTAATTAGATTTCAGTTATTATTCAGTTAGTTTAATAGATTATTAAGTAGTTTAGATTATTTTAATACATGTTTTTAATTGGTGTTGCATTCTCACTTTTATATGTTTATGCTTTTATGCCCAATATCCATACATGATCCTTAACTCAGTTTTACAAAATGTTCAGCTTCACATGATACACACATGAAATATTCATGTTTTACCACTTCCCAGCTTTAGTTCTACTTATTCTACAAAAGTATAGATTTAAGAAACTATTTGTAGTGATTTACCAGCTAATTAGATTATGTTTGTTACTCATGTTTTAAGATACTTCATCTTTCAGTTGATTGCAGTCTCTTGGTGAGTCTACTTGCACTTAGCATGCATGTTTTTTGATTATGTATCTATTTAGTTTTACTTATTGCGTTCACCCCCACTTACTCAGTACATTCTAAAGTACTGATCCACATATATGTCTATGTACTAAATTGTCTTATAATGTAGGTACCAGTTGTAGCCCGCACATCATAATCAGACAGTTTGTAGTTATCATCCAGCAGGTGATTAGTTTTCTTGTTTCATGGACTCTAGTCAATTGTAGTTTATGTGTTGTTCTTTTATTATTCATATGTATTAGTTAGTAGTAGTTGGAGGCATGTTCCATCTATCTATAGTCATTATAGTAGAGGATTCATAGATAATCAGTCAAAGTCATTCCATGTAATTCAAGTTTCTTTCTTCTATTTTATCATGATGTAAGCTTTATCAGTATTATACTTATTCAAATTTCATTTTTATCTTGTTTTATCTCAATAAATTTAGTTTGTAGACAATTTAAATCAGTTATAAAAGTAGTATTCCAGTTCATGTTTAGGTTGGGATCACTTGTCCTTCTGAGCAACTTGTTACAACTAGGGCATTATCTCGGGTCGTGACACCTATCACTTTGAATCACATGAGATTCATAAGAATGATATATCTTTAACATAGAGACATGAAATATGACATGCACCACTGAAACACTTGGAGGTAAGTTTAACTCATAGGATTCCTTCGCAATGATAAAAATCTTATATGAACCAATAAACCTTGATTTAAGCTTGCTTTCTTCCTAATATAATGATAGAATTCATGGACAATACCTTTCCTAAAACCTTATTTCCCAAAAAATAGATATCACAAAGCTTTCAATTTGTGTAACTTTTTTGCCTTGTCTAAGTTGATACATGCCTATCCTGGATTACCTTTACTTTGTCAGAGGAATATCTCAACAAATTTGTACTCCTAAGTCTAACCTCAACGCATCAAAGCACCTAATAGAAGACATAAAATTTCTATCTATGAAGCCTCAAACAAAGCCATATAAATGCTGGATTTATAACTGTTGATGTAAGAAATCTTTTCTAAGGGAATGAAATAGTCTCAGAGATATCCAATATTAATAGCACATGCTCAGAGCATATCCTCCAAAACTTGAATAGTCCAATCTTATTGACTATGTATCCAAGGGTGAAAAGTTATTTTGAACTCAAAACTTTAGTACCTAACTCCTACATCATAGACCTACAAAAGTGTAAGAAAATTGTATACATTAATCTAAAATAAAGGAAATAGGCATACCATAAAAACACAAAATCTTTCAAAGACAGATATTAGGCCATCTCTTAGAACAGTAAGTAGTTTGAACCAATAAGAAATGAGTTGATCAGTAAATATTCCATGATGACTAAATTAGCATCAAATTTGCTTAATGTCTGAGCCTAAACAGTAAGTCCATAGAAATGAGATCCCACTTTTATTTAGGTATATGCATCCTCTGAGTCATACTACTCGGTATTTGGTGCTCACACTTAAACTATTGGTAATTAAACACTTTGATGAAAATTCCAAGATATCCCTATTCATTCTACACCACCATGTTGTTTCGAGTCATGATAATTATCATATCTCTCGTATAAATAGAATACCTAAAATTGTGAGTTTCCTCCATGATTAGTCTAGTCAAAAGATGAACTCTGTAAACAAAACTTTAACTCTTGATTCTTAAAACACCTTTTGGGTCAAGATTTACTTCCTTGGCTATCTTCTCCTTTCAGTACATTATCTTGAATCAAGCATAACTTCCTATCTTCGACCTGTTTTTTCTTAATCTACCCCATAAAAAGTGAACATTCATCAACATACGCAATAACTCTATCGTGCTTAGAAATATCAACTCTTATAATGTTATTTTCCAAAATCTGAATGTCCTATCCAATGGTTCTTCTTTCTTTTAGTAAAAATATTACACTATCCATACTCACTTCCTTCAAATCCTTTGATTCTATTGGTGTTATCCAATATAAGGGAATAGAAATGCACTAAGTACCCAACTCCAAGTCAATGAAAAAATTGTGTCCCTATTAGGTTGAAAACTTGGAGGATTTTCTAGAAATACATCTAGAAACTTTACTGACTTCAAATAAGTTTTATTAATATTTTTATCATGAACAAAGGTAAATACAAGAGAATCCATCTCAATTAAACGATTAGGCCTTTATAAAAAAGATTATTTTTTAAATATAATTCCTTGGTATCCCTCCATTTCATCCTCGGGGAATAATGAATGGATAAGGTAGCCATCTTAATATTATAGTCAAGAATTGTATGATATGGAAAGAGTCCATCCATGCCTAAAGTTATATCCAGATCTACCATTTTAAGAATAGTCAAGCCTACCCAGGTGTTATAACATACTAAGGTCACAATACTTGATTACTACACCCAATCCACCACTAAGAAATTACCAACTAAGATAGAAAAAATTATAGAAATAGACAGAGAGTCATACATGATATTAAAACCTTATGAAAAATACACAAACGAATAGGAGAAAAGGGAACTATGATTAAATAAGGTAGTAGCAGGTCAATGGCATACTAAGACAGTACTTGTGATTACTACATCTGAGTCATCTATCTTTGGTCTACCAAGAAATGTACAACAATAAGAATAATTAGCCTTTACCTGAGTAACCCCTCTACCACAACTTCTACACTGTGTGGCACACCTATACCTTATTTAGAACCACCATGAGATCTAGTTAGCAGTGTTATTTCCCTGATGGGATCTTAAGAACACTAATGCTAACATCTCACTTTATGTTTGGGAAAATCCCTCCTAACATAACCTGACTCACTACACTCATAAGATGCTCTAGGAATCACTCTCTACTTAGAAGGACCCAAATTACATGAATGATCATTATGACCTAAAAATCTAAGTAAGACTTTTAGAATCCTATCCCAAATTATAGGAATCTCAATTAGAATAACCCTCCTTGGATGTCTAAATGGCAACATGCACTGGCTTTCACGAATGAGAACCCGCGGCTAAAGTATGCCCTCCATTTCATTAAAATACCAAAGTATGTCAAGTATTTACAATAATACTAAAATACGCTAAACTCACATTTTTGTGAGTTTTACCCTTTTTTTTAATGAACGTTTTGCAACGGTATCAATTTATAGAAAAAGTATAAAACTCACAAAAAATGTGAGTTACCCTTTTTAATTTTACTATGACTATAATGTCCAAGTTATGTAAGATATGTAAAATTGAAAAGGATAAATCACATTTTTTTTTAGTTTTATACGTTTTCTAAAAGTTAACGTTGTTGCCAAGCTTTCATTAAAAGAAAAGGGTAAAAGTAAAAAAATGGGAGTTTAGCCTATTTTGGTATCATTTTAAATGGATGACATATTTTAATATTTTAAATAAATGGAGGACATAGATTAAAGCTCCTATATGTTGATAAGGTACCACAATAAGAACTAGAAATATGAAATCTCTTGTTAATGATAAAATTAAACTTCTCACCTCTCATATGCTTGAACTCCTTAGCTGAATCGACCATTCACTAAATAAAACTCCAGATACAACCCTATGAATACGATAGATCTTATCCTCGTTGAGAAGGATAATCAAATCACAACAATGCAAAATACCATGTGATCTATCTTACACTCGATCATTGACATATCATCCTAGGTTAGTTCTAAAATTAGTTCCTCCTTTCTTTTCGCAAGCTACAAGGACGAACCTCATAAACAATTCTCAAGTTAAAGGAGGTGATTCTATTGTCTACATTTAACATAATATTATCACCATTGCTTGATGGACCTCTCATCTGAAAGGCAGTATAATAAAATCCAGGGCACTCTACTAAACCTATATTTTACAACCTCTTATGGCAACTAGCAGAAAACTCATATTCGTTCTCCCTTCTACAATATTACTACAACGGATCTATCTTCCTAAATGCTCAAACCTATTTTTTTCCCCATCAGACATAACATGCTTAAAAATCAAGGGCACTTCCATGCATGGCTAGGGCATACTCCCAACACTCATGGATATGCAACTAGATAGCTCACTAAACCCTATAAACCTAAAATTAACAAATTATTAAGATTTTGTCCCTTGCCCTAGTATGAGAACTATCTAGAGTACCAGGAAACATAACAATCTAAGTAATACCATCTAATAAACTAAGCATATCAATGACAGTGTTCTAAAGAAATAGAGTAGAAATAAATTTTGGTGGTTCCTGAGCTAAGTCGACCACCTTCTCAGGGACTTATCACCCTCTAAATTATACTCAATTTCAAAAAATCTACTCTAATTGGGGATCGAGCAATAGTATGTAGTTTTCTTTTAACTTATGGTATGCAATAATCCTTATAGTTATTTTTATCCTTTTTAGTGTTTTGATTGAGTTTTCCTTCCCCAATATTATTCTATATTAGTTATTAGTTATGGTATTGGGTGGCATGGCCCCTAAAGCATTTGGAAGTTATTTACATAAGTTTAAGATTTTGAATAGCTTTTATAGTGGTGTAGTTGACTTTGGTCAATATTTATTGATCCAAGCATCAGATGAGAGTTTCATAAATTCCATTAGATCTGAAATGTCCATTTTTTTGGTAGAGGGGTTAGTTTTGATTTGTAAACCTTATTTTGTATTTTGGGTATTTAGATGAGGAATTATTATTTTTGGCATAAAGGAGTTTTTGGGAGGTAACTTGTTGATAATGACCTTTTTTGAAAAAGTCAATGATTTTATTGAGTTCAAAACATTGAAATTATATTAATAGCACTATCAGATCATTTTTATGGGGTCCTAAATAAATCCAGTGGGTTTAATCGAGACATTTTCTTGTCCAAAGTTCACTGCAGGTGCATTTTCTGGTGCATCACCTAGTTCTTTATAGCCTATGTGTTGTGATTGTGAGGTTTTAACCATGTGACTCATTGCTATTGCGTGGAGGTTTACCTAGGTGATTTTAAAATGGGCTTTTCCTCAAACTTGTTTGGTATATTCTAAACTTATTTTGTATCACTATCCAATATTAGATTTCAAAAACATCCTCATAACTTGGATTTTCTACTTGAGATTTTGGTTTTTATCCTTTAAAGTGAAAATTAAGTTTTTCTTCTATTTTAATTCCGATTTCAACTCATTTTTTGATGAGTATTCATATTTTAAACACTTAAAGTATGAGTAACTTGAGTCTTTAATAAAATTTAGTTTTACCCTTTTGTTTTTAGGATCAATGTTCAAAGTGATTTTGGATCTGAAACCAAAGTATACTAATAGGTATATCAATAGACTCCTATTTATGTGTAGATTATATTTTTTTTATAGATTGAGTTCACTATGAAACCGCACAAAAGGGAAAGGATTCTTGTTGAGGGGATCAGGATTGAGTTTTTTTACGTTCCAGTTAGGTTATGGCTTAATTTTCTTCAAATCGACTGGGTTGTTAACCATTCATTTAAATTATGCTATGGTTTGAGGGATTTTATCACCTTAGTTCATCTTTTGTAATCATTTTTACTATTGTGTTGCCCATAAAAGGGATTTTGTGAACATTATTATTAATTTGAGAGGTTATTATCATTGAGATGATGCCTGTGTAGGGTCTAGTTCTAATCTTTTTTGGGAATTGATTGTTCTTTCTTAGTGTTGTGATGCCCATATGGGGGTTTTGATTTTTATAATTGATATCCTATAAGATTTATAGCCATTGTATTGTCACTAGGGGCTTATATCATATATTATTGGGATTTGGGTGATTTGAGCTCATTCATGCCACTATTGAGTAGATTATTTATGCATTGTTGATTTTGTTATGATTATGTATACTTCTTAGCACTCATTCTTCATGCAATTAATATAATTATGTATCTTGGACTTCTTTATAAAAGAAAACATACCTTCTTATATGACTCCTAGCAAGGTTGGTTGATGAGATTATAATTATTATACAGATTGTGAACCCCCTCCCCCCGCATCCTCTCTTGGATGCTAAGACTCGAAGGATGTATAAGAAATGATCCTTTGAACGTTGCATACATATCATATCATTCTGTTGCACCACTTTTTTTCATCTATTCGATGTGAATGATACTATGAATTGAACTTTCTTATATGTTGTTTATATATTCTAATACTGTTATTAAAGATTAGATTGTTATTATATTGTTAGGATTTCTGCGACATGATCCGCCATTGCGAGCTTTTCTATATTTAGGTGGAAGCATTGCTTGTAATTTCCTTTATATGTTTAGTTATCCATTTTACTTGGTTGGCCTATGATGCCTACTGTGTACAAGTGGACCTTGCTCACTCATACTTTTAATACCCTTTTAATGCAGATCCCAGATCAAGTGTGACATGTGAACCTTGATTTTGTGTTGAGATGAGAGTACTTCAAAGTCGTGGTGAGCTCCATGTCCATAGTATGTCCCATACTTTCTCTTTATTATTAGTATGACCTTATTTAAGTTGTGAGACATAAAGATGTTTGTATTATGTATTCTGATGACAGGTAAAGTTGCTTATTATTCAAGACATAAGTTTTTAGGCGATTTTGAGATGTGATTTCTGATATTGTATTTTGTTCAATTTTATTCTAAATTCTCCTATTATATTCTCAAGTTATCATCTTTTTCTACATTTATTTATTTTGGGTGTTAGGCTTACCCAAAGGTTGGGACAAGGTTGGTGCCATCATGACCTGGTTTTTTAATCGTGAAATACTGCAATCGACCTCTACTCCTACTTTGACCTTTATTCTCCCACATGGCTCATATTGAGCAGTACATGAAAATAATGGTACGAGTTCATGATCCATAGCATTGGTAGAATATGAGACAATAGAATAAAAACTCTTAGCATCTAACAAAATCAAGTACGACAATTAGGGAGAAAGAGTATAATTTTCCTTAAGTCATATAGTCTCTTAAATATTGATAGCAGATATATCTGGACTGATCAACAAGACTCTAAAAAACTCGGGTTGGACCAATGTGACCAACGAACCATGCTTTCATACTAAGCTGTTACTATTCCAAATTGAGATCGTGATGTCACCTATCCAACCCCACGATCGGTAAGTAAACCCATAAAAGTCAATAAAAAGTAGGGAATTTGAAAATTCAAATAAAATTAAGTCTTAAAATATTTTCTTTAAAATATTGAATGAGATACAAAAGACAGGTCAAAAAAATCCTCAAAACCTAGTGAATAACAAAAATCCTGTAAGAAATGTCGCACAACAAAATTTACTACAATGTTTGAGGAATAGAAAGACATGAAATAGACATGAGGATAGAAGAGGTCTATGATACTGTGGATTTGATATGAAGATATCTCTGAATATTGAATACTATGGAAGAAATGACAATCACCTACTTCTCATGCCCGGTTCAACACCTGCACAACAAAGGTGCAAAATAAAATGGTAGTACAAAAATACATGTAATCAACATCATCGACGGTTGATCCTAGTGACCTAAATAGCTTTCAAATACCTCAAAATCTGAACCAAGTGCTCAACCAACTCAAAAATCACCTTTAAAATCTAACTAAATAGTAAAAGATATTTCTCAAGCTTGTTTGCCTAAAATGTTGAGTTCAATAAAATGTTCAAACTCTTAATCCTTCAAAATAGAAAAACTCATTGAAAACTCATCCAATCACCTCTGGAACTACTCCATCTATTTCCCGAGACCACAATACTATATTGAAGATACTAGATGGTAAAATGCAAAAAATATGCAAGAATCTAAAAATGACTATGAGGTCTTTACCATAACATCCTTTTTAATTCTACAGATCTATTAATGCAGTTTTAGGTTTATTACTAAACTCAATCAACATTGTGTTTTTTTGTCTATTACTTCCTACGATACTCTCAGTCATTTTTTATCCGTTCTTATTGATATATTATTATTAA
The DNA here is from genome assembly GCF_002878395.1 of Capsicum annuum. NCBI lineage: Eukaryota > Viridiplantae > Streptophyta > Magnoliopsida > Solanales > Solanaceae > Capsicum > Capsicum annuum. Next base: position 115,730,125 of record NC_061116.1, on the reverse strand, counting down.
CACAGTTTTCATCTCATATTTCATAACACCCTAAGTTCGTGGGCTCTTGACCCTTTAAGAGAAGAATAATTGAATTAGCCAAGTTACCGAAGTAATGTCAAAACTGCTAGCGATAACGGCCCTGATGATGACTCAATGTAAAACATAGCGAGGCATCAAGAGGAATCGTGGCATTATTAACACGGTAGTAAGGAAGTCCAGGTTTTGGACCCTTGGTAATAAGTCTAGGGTACGACCCGTTGTGAGACACAATGAGTCATTTAGGGGGAAATTGTTGTCACAACAGAAGGATTCCCAAGAGTTTAGCTCCGAACCACGATTCTTCATCACAACGCATTATGTTAGAAAATAAGTCATTATGATATACCCATTTTCATAAAAGTGAAGGACTAGGTTGCCGATCCTCAAGTAATAAATTTGGGCCACGACTCGTGGTCAGACCTTACGAGTCATTACCCAAGCCATGACAACAATACCCATGATTTTCTTGCACACTTTAAGTAAGGTCTTTTTGTTCTTTTCCTCCCTCCACACTTTTTTTCATGACTTAAAACACTAAGATGACCCTTTTCTCCTTCTGTTATGAAGATTAAACCTCACTTTTTCCTTTTTAACTCCCAAGACAATAGATATTAGGGTTTCATAGAGAATCCATCTTTCAAGATCCAAGCTTTGATTTCACTTCAAATTCTTTGGTATTTTAGGCATGTTTCTTATCCTTAACATGAATTTTACATTTTGGCATTTATTTAATCATTATTTATGTGATTTAACTAATGGGTTTAAAATGGGATTGAGGGCTTTTGGTTGATTACTTCTTGAATTGCTTTCCCCATTTTTAAATTTGTATTTCATGCTTTTAATAAATAGTTTTTGAACTTAATTGGTGCATATTTTAATGGTTGGAATGAGGGAAATGGTTTTTCTAAAATTGAAGGATTTTTTGCTTGACAATGGAATTATAACCTTAACCCACTTTACAATCTCAATTTTAAATCCATTACATTGCATTAAAGGATAAATGATAAACAATGGTTTGATTTACCTAAAAAGACAAACAAAGGTTTACAATGTCCTTGGTGACAATAGTTTTAGATTCTAAATGAAACTTGGGAATCTAATAGGTAAATGGACCGGTCTGACATAATGGAATTATCTTGCAAGCATATTGGTATGAATATAACATATTGGGAATTTTCTTAATAAAGTCTCTATGGTTAATGGTTGATTTATGTGTAAACTATTTTAATTTGGGTTTAAAGGAAATTGTGTAGCTCACCATAAATTTATAGCCCCGAGGAGACAAACAATGGAAACCACATTTGCTGATGTGGTGGTCTATTTGACCCTGTACTTTGTGTACACTTTATATTTTGGATAGCCATACCCTTGGTGTATTTATCCTTTCCTTGGTACGTGTGACTATCAAGCACTAGGGCCCTTTCAATAGGGGGAGTCGAACCTATATACTTCGTAGGTGCTTTTGGATGTACTGAGCTACATAATTCTGACTAATGGTTTAAACTCTCATGTTCACGACCCTTGTCCCTATCCTAGAATCCTAGATATTCATATAAATGTTTTGCATATGAATTTTACTAGTTTTTTTTTTTGCAATGGTATTATTTTATCCCATTCCCTTGAGTTATGTGCTAGTGCTCACCCCACTGACCATACCCAAACGCTGCCTCTTTTCATGATGTAGGTTTGGAGGACTTTTTTTTATCACTTCTATGCCATGTTAGGTGGTGTGGTTTATTGGTTCATTTGTATTAAAGTGGTGAGCATCCATCTTTTAAAAAGCCCTGCCATTTTATTAGTTTTTTTTTTATATTTTAGGAATTGTTAATTCCTTTCTATCATAGTCAGGGGCATGTCCCAACTTAGATAGTGTTTTTGGTTTTAGAGAATTTGTATGGACAAGTATTGGGATTGATGGTTGTTTGTATTGGATTCTTAGTATTTCCATTTGACTTAAATATTCTTCTTACTAGTATTTGGTTGGCTTCTACTATATTCTTTTATTGTGCTCTAGAGGTTAGGCTAAAGAGATGGTCTCCTACCCATGGTGGGTTTGAGATACTTGTCACAGTTCGCCCCTAATTTAGGTCATGAAAATCTTTGTATCATAGAACGATTCAGGGTCAATAGTGTACACAAAGTCATGTCAAATAGAGTCCTTTTAATGGTTGTGTAGCATGCTACACTTATAAGAGGGAGGCTATAAGGCATATACTAATGTTTTTCTTTTTGTGTTATATTTCAGGCTATAAATTCTAGTTGCTATGAAACCTTTCTAACTCCTGGCTTACTCACATTTTAAATAATGCCTCCCAGAAGGTCTGATGGTTGTGAAAAATCTATTGGAACCTTTATCCCACCCTAGGGAGATATTGTGTGAACTCACTTTATTTATGCAGTGCAGACTTGAACTAGGGTCTCTACTCTTGACTATACACCACTCCATGTGGAGTTCAACTAGTCCTCATCAGACTTACCCAGATGGTGATACTTATGCTCATTCACCTCAGGGGGTATATCTAATATGTAGTTCCATTAGTCTATTCATATGCTTTATCAGCTGATGGCTTCACAGTCTTGTCTATATGGTAATTTTTCTTTTGTTATTAGTTCATCTGATTTCACTCACATTGTCCAATTTATGAGGCTAAATCCATCAACCTTTATAGGATCTAAGGTTGAGGAGGATCCTTAGAGGCTTATTTATGAAATGAAAAAGATTTTTTGGGTTATGCATGCTATAGATTCAGAGGGTGTGGAGTTTATTGCCTATTATTTGAAAAATGTGGCTTACCAATGGTATGAAAAGTGGGAAGAAATGAGAGATGATGATGTTAAATCGGCTAGTGGGATGCATTTTTAGGGTTTTTCCTTGATTACTTCTTCCCTTAGGTGTTGAGAGAAGCTTAGGCAAAAAGGCTTGTAAACTTGAAGTGAGGTAAGATGTGTGTTATGGAGTATGCTCTAAAATTCTAGTAGTTGTCTCGTTATTCTCCATAGTTAGTGTCTAACAATAGGTCCAAAATGATAAATTTGCTTCTGTCTTTTCCCGTGATTTGGTGTTAGAATTTAAGGCTTTTATGTTGAATAATGATATAAATATATCATGACTAGTGGTTTATATACAGTAGGTGGGGCACAAAAAGAAGAAGTAGGTAGAGATAGGAGAGAGGCAAAACAAGAATTTTAGATACTCAGAGCAGAGCATAAATCAACAAAAAATTGAGAGATATGGTAGGAAATGGAATAAGAAGAAGTATTAGGGAAAAATTCATATTTAAAAGATAGTGTTCCTTATCCTAAGACTTCAAGTGATCGTCTTTTTTAGGCTATCAGTTGTCCTAAGGAATAGGGTGCCTAGTCTCAGGCTAGTAAAGCTCAATCAGCCCCACCTTACCCTCCTTTTTGTTTTTATTAATAGCTCTACCATAGATATTGTAAGGAGAGGAGAAATTTATGTTTCAATGATGGTCAGCTTGGTCATATGCAGAAAAATTATCCAATAGCCTAAGTTTCCACTGGAGATAATAAGGTCCTGGTTGAAATTTCTTTAGCTCCTGCACCTAAGGGTGCCACACTAGGTACCGACAATGGCCGAAATTGCCTCTATGCACTTGCCACTCATCAGGAATTTGAGGCATCCCCATATGTTGTCAATGGTATGTTATTGCTCTTCTCATGTGATTTCATTATTTTGTTGTTTCAGGTTCTACCCTATCTTATCTGACCGCTTATATGGCCGTACACTTTAGTTTCGGTGATGAACATATTTCTGACCCCTTTTTTATTTCTACACCTATGGGTGAGTCTATTATTATTAGAAGATCTATAGTGGTTGTGTGGTATCAATTCTCTATTAGAAGACATTAGTGCATATGATTGAATTTACATGGTAGATTTTGATGTAATATTGGGTATTGATTGTCTCTATTCGTACTTTGCTTCTCTGGGTTTTAGGACCTGAATGGTCAATTTCCATTTTCCTAATGAACTAGTGATTGAATGGGAGGGGAGTTCTTTAGTCCGTAAAGGGAGGTTTATCTCATATCTTAGAGCTCAGAGATTTATTTCCAAAGGTTGTCAATATTATCTAGTTCAGGTTAAAGATTCTAACTTTGAGAGTCCCTCTTTGCAATCTGTCCCTATTATTAATGAGTTTTCTGCAATTTTTCTCGGTGATCTTCCAGGAATTCCTCCTGACAGGGAGATAGACTTTGGGCTTGATCTTCTACTGGATACCTATCCTATTTTCATTCCTCCTTATAGTATGGACTCGGATGAACTGAAGGAACAATTAAAGGATCTTTGTGATAAGAGTTTCATTCGTCCTAGTGTTTCTCTACAGGGTAATCCTGTTCTTTATGTGCAAAAGAAGGATGGGTCTCATTGGATGTGTATAGACTATTGTTAGTTGAGTAATGTGATGAGTGGTAAATTTACCACTCATTAACATCTAAATTCGTGAAACTACAATGGTTAAATTGTGTAAATAAGGCTAAATTGCCATTTGAATGCACTGGCAACTATGGTTTCTAGATTTATAGGTAATTGGAAGAAAACAAGTGAAGTGAGATGAAAAAAGAAAAAAAAGGGTAAATTTAAAATGCTGAAATTAATGACTTCATCAAGGAGTTGAGTTAGGGCACAGCTGCTGGTTCTCCCAGCATCAAAGACCTCTTACGAGAGTTGGTTTCCTTCTACCAATTGACAGCCTCTATTCCCCGATCTTGCTTTTTGGTAATCATTGCTAGGAATAAGGATTGAATTGTACCTAGTTTTCTCCAGTTTGACTTTAATTACCACATGGAAATGGAGATCGTCTAATATTATATTCCAGCATTGCCCTTGAATTAATCAACCAAATTGAAGTTGAGGTTCAGTTGGAATCCACATACAAAAGCTGGAAAATCTAGAGTTGGGATCAACCTCAGTTACCATGATCACGATCTGAGGGCTACGATTTGCAACTAGTCAAAGACCACTCAAGCTTTGGCGTTTGCAATTGGCTCACTGTGATTGCGGGAGTCATGATCGCTTTCTACTATTATTGATTGCAATGGTATAGAATACTTTTAGGGACTGATTTGTAATTTCACACAGCTAGTTCCATCTCTCAAAGGGGGAAAACCCTTACACTTTTGAGGCATCTTTTGAAGTAGAATTTAAGTTTTTTGGGGAGAAAAACCTTACGGCTTTTGGAAATACAACTGTTGCTAATATTGTCTGATATTTTAGTTATGAATTGAGATTGAAGTTTGTTTATTATTCTTGTTTGTTATCAATAAAGTCATTGGGTTCTCACTTGGGTATATTTCCTTCCTCTAATCTCATGAGTAGCTAAATATCTATCTTGGGGTTATGTTGGAATAGGGTGCAAATATGTATGGGCTTTGATTATTAGTGTAAATTCTTGACTAATGATGTTGGGTTTCACTAATACTTGATTGTTAAATTAAAATTTGTGGGTGATGGCCTCAATTTCCCAAAATCCCACATCATCCTTGAAAGCGGGATATAGATATTATTTGAGATCTCATATCATCCTTGAAAGAGGGATATGAGTGACAAGTATTTATGAACACCAATTTAAATTTTACCTTATTCCTTTACATTATATTAGAAATAGGGATGGATTGTGAATTTTCTATATATTGGGTATAATCCTAGAAATAGGGATTCCCAATTAAGGTTTTGGATTGACTTGTTTGCCATACCCATGAGGTATTTAAAATAATCCATGGGTGATATTTTGGTATTTTGTTGAAAGACTAACATCAAAACCCCTAACCTGCCGTTCCCATGTATTCATTAATCAGAATTTGAATTTTACCATCACATACCCATACACTATTTCCCCTAGGAAAACATAACCCAAAGTCTGTTCTCTCATTCAAATTTATTCTGAAATTGTTGCTCTCAAGTAGTGCTTCAATTTAGTTTTGCCCAAACAACATTTCAAATCTTACCCCCCCCCCAATTTAATTTATGTTTAGATTTAAGTTTACATTACGGTTCAACACTTAGACACTTTAAGTATCCATAGGACTCAAAAATTAGTTACACTCCTCTTGGATTCGACCCTGACTCAAGTTCGGTTATTATATTCACAACGATCGCCTTTCCCCAAAATAATGGAGTAAATTGAGTGTGATAAAAAATGGCATCGTTGCCAAGGAGTGAAACTTACTTTTTGCTTATGTGGTGTTGATAGTAATTTTGGGTCACCCATAGTATGTTTTATTTACTTCGTTTTTGTTTTTTGTTTCCTTTTCGGAGATTTCAATAGTGTCATGAAATAATGACTAATCATGCAAGCAATGTCGGGACCTTTGATGGTCCCCTCGATGATAAGGACCACCTCCATGACGTAGGGAGTGCTAGTGTCATCCATATCAAACTGAATGAAGTGAATGGGTTATTCTACATCACAAGTGTGATATTATCCGTTCTTCAAATAAAAGGTCTCTTTAGGGGTCAATCTTATGAAGACCCAAACTTACACTTGAAAAATTTTGTGCCCATTTGATATTGCTCATATCTCACGAGAATCCATAAGATTATGCCTCTTTTTATCATCTCTAACAGACGAGGTAGTGTGTGGTTGAGTTATCTTCCCATGGTTTCAATTACATTACTGGTAGAGATTACCAATACTTTCTTAGATTGTCATTTCCCACCATCAAAGATGTTGCAATTGCAGGAGGAAATTAGTAATTTTTGTCAACTCAATGGATAGCCTCTATATGATGTTTGGGAGAGATTTAATGAAAATCTTATGCAGTGACCTAACCACGAAGTAATGGATAAGATTCTCCTATAAATCATCTTTAGGGAATTATACCCACTAAAAAAATCATGGTGGATAATTCAGCTGGTGAATCACTTATGAGGTTCTCATATAAAGTGGCTTCAACTTTGCTTGAGCAAATCACAATGTAAAATAGAGGGTGACACACCCAGGATATCGAGGTAGCCACGGGTTCTCCCACCATCTCGATTATGAACAAAGAGCAAAGGAATAAATAAGAAGAGAAGGAGGAAAACATAGAAAAAATGTTGACAAAATTGAACCTACATACAAAGCATATGATGGGTGCACCAACAAAAATGGTAAATGTTGTGGCATCCAAAGGATATGATGAAGATAAGGCAAAATCCCTTAATAAAGAAATTAGATACTTGGCCAACTACTCGAGGGCTTCCCAACCGTCCTATGAAAGGTAAGGTGGGAACCAAGATTGGAATGATCATGATCGAGAAAGAGAATAGTGTGATAAAGATAGAGATCATGATTGGAGGGACAAAGAAAGGAAGTATGATAGATATGTTCCCACCATGAACAAGTGAAGATAAAGGAGTAAAGTCCCATGGATCTCAAAAATTTCAAGGCCGAGGATGTCCTTGCTATAACTTGATGAGAGTTGAAGGGACAGACAAGATGGTTTGATAATTAAAAGAAGACTTCTCTCAAATCAACCAACTATTATATTGCATTCCATCTCAAAAAGCAATTGGAGATCCAAATTGGCCAAATCTCAACCACACTTAATGCTAGGTTTAAGGGTGGCCTCCCAAGTGATACAATGGTGAATCCTAAAAATGATGCACATGTTTTAAGAATCGTCACCTGAAGCAATAAAGAATTTGGTGCACCAGAGAGAGGGTTAAAAGAAAAGTCTCATGATGAACAAGTCAACACAAAGAAGAAGCATATGGGTGAGTCAAATAATAAGGCTCCAAAGTCTTAAGAAGGGAATGATAAAGAACCAATGATAATTTAAGAGATGGTTGATAAGGAGGAAGCTCCTAAAGCAGTTAAGGGTGATGAACCGCAATGTGACCGCTTGTCTCCAATGAAAATTCCTCCTCTACTCTATCAAAGACTCAAGAAAAAGAGAAAAATGTTAAATTCAAGAATTTCCTCGCCAAGCTTAGCAATCTTTAATTCAATATCCCATTGTTAAAAGCCATTCAAGAAATTTTGGGATATGATAAGTTAATGAAGACATTGATGTCCAAAAAGAACCTTGTGGATTGTAAAACCATTGAAGTTACTTATTGTTGTAGTGTTATCATGACTAGTGCTATGGTGGAAAATAAAGAAGACCCAGGATCCTTCACAATCCCTTAGATAATTAGGATAGACAAATTTGAGAAAGCCTTGTGTGACATTGGTGAAATCATCATTCTAATTCCATATGCAATCTATTGACGACTTTATTTAGACACTCGTACTCCAATAATAATGAGTCTCTTGATGGTGGATTGCTCTATTAAAAAATTAATTGAAGTCTTGTATGGTGTCTTGGTAAAGGTCGATTGTTTCATTTTGCCAACAGACTTCATTGTCCTTGATTGTGAAATCGACCAAGAAATACCTATTATTATTGGGAGATAATTTTTGTAACCGATAAAGTAATTGTTGATATAAAGCAAGGAGAGATGAAATTCTGGGTACAGAATAATAAGGTTTCCTTTTGGGTGTGTAAAATCGAGAAACAACCAATGGAAATACAAGTGGTTTACATCATTGAAATAGTGGACATGGAAGTGGATGAAGAGTCTCTCAAGGATCGAACTTGGAAGTTGAAGAACGTTATACCATAATGTTAAATTAGGCATTGGAAAGGAGGCAACCTATCATGCCAAGAAAGTTGCCAGAATCCTTTGATTTTTCATTTTTAAAATAGGTTATGTTTGTGTGATTGATCCCATGCAAATTAGGTGGCTGAAGAGGTTGCGTTTTTATGATGTTGGGTAATTATAAGTGTGATGAAATTGATTTGGGGTTGAATTAGCTAAAAGAGTAGAGAAGGATCTACTGCTCCCAACTATCACGATCGTGATGGCATAGAGTCTGTGATCGTAAACACACAGGTTTCGTGTTCGCAAACCATTCCTCATGATCGCGACTAGACCTATTTTTTAAAGGAATCATTCTTTCTTCCCCCCTTCCCCACCCAACATAATTCCATTTGTATTCCCTCTCAAAAATACTCAAAGTACAAATTTGCTTGTGCGTTGGAATCTAAAAGAGCATAATCATCATCCCCTACATTTCTTCATCTGGTATGTGTATAAATTCTTTTCCTCATGCATATATGTAGGCCCTAGAACTAATGTTATAGGAATGGCAAAAAATTATGATTTACGCGATAAATCCTTTTTCAATTATGTTTGTTAGGTATGGTTGTCTATTGTTATTAGTGTACACACAATTAGGGAACCTGAAAATTTAGCTGAGTGTTAAAGACTTAGTTTTATTTTTGGACTCTTAACTTTGATGATTTTTAAAGTGACCTTCCCAACCCCGATATGATGGCTTCTAAGTTGATTCATGTTCAGGGGTATAAGTAGCATGTCCCGGGGAAGTTTAGGATTTTTTGTGCAAGGATTGAGGCATGTTTGAATTTCAATTCCAGAACCTCACCGCGATTGTAGAGAAGCACTGTGGGTTTAGAGGTGCCATCCTTGGCGCTTCGCGGTGATGTACTAATCGACGTCCTAATTACATATTTAATTTTTAGAGGGTCAATCTTATCTTTTCCTAGCATCCCCATTTGTAAAAACACAGGATTAAACCGTTGAAAGGGCATTATTTGCTCAATTTCCCTAATTTTATTCTCAAATAAACCCTAACCTTTCCCCAAATTCATCAAGTTAAATCACTATTCCTTCAAGAAAACACAAGAATTCAAGTTTCACCACCCAAGGACTATCAAGAAAGTTAATTATCATTCAAGATTAAAGCTTTAAGACATGTTAGATGTTCATCCATGGGCCTTTTTCACCCATGGAGTCCAAGAACCTATTTTTATGTCTTACTTCATGAATTTACATGTTTACAATGAGTTATTTTCATGAATTTTTTATGAATCTTTATTATACATGATGTTTGTAAGTGATTTTAGTTGGAAAGTAGCACATACAGGTTTGAAGCATGAAATTCCATGTTAATCCCCAATGTATGGTTTTAGTGTTATGATTATGTTATTCCCACATGTTTCAATCATCTCCATGCCTAAGTTCATGAATTTCAAGTGTTTGATGAAATGCCTAAATTGTTGGAATTTGAACAATGACTACTTATTATGCTTTGAAGATTTAGTATGTTTCTAGTATTAATGTTATCAAGTCCTTGGGGTTATAAATACCCAAAAACTTAGTTGTTTACTTAGTCTCAGTATCTTCAGAATGATTTTGGATAAATTAGAGAATTATCAGTTTAGGTAGTTATTATATCAGTAAGTTGTTAAGTCCAGTAATCAGAGTCAGTCCAGTTTGGAGTAGGATTTAGCACCGAGCGTACCTAGGGATGGGGCTCACCTACCAGTTGAGGGTGTGACCTTTAGTAGAAGTCTCTGTATTCCATAACTACGTATCCAACATTGGTTGAGATGTTAACCTACTAGTTGAGGAGTTACATATATCTCACTAGAGCAACTGCCTGTAGATGGTGACTTATTAGTCTTTCGGGTCTTAACTTTAGTGGATCCACAAAGCCAGTGTTAGTAACTGTGGCATGGTACTGATATTGGGGCATGTCTATTAGATGATAGCTCCTACAGTTTTAGTCCAGTCTTAGTTTAAAAGTTAGTTCATGTTTGTTTGACCATAACATACAATTTGTTGATTAAATTAGTACTAAAATTTTACTATTTCAGTTTACAAACTATTCCAGTATCATGTTATTTGCTTGGTCATGCATTCTCTAATTTTACAACCTTTACGCATAGTATGCATCAGTTATTTCATGCCATTGATTCAGTCGGTTATTATTTTAGCACATGAGCCCATGCATATCAACCTAACGTCATTTACATACCAGTCCATTCAAAGTACTAACTGTATACTCATTTTTTGTGCTATGATGTCTCATATCATAGGTTCAGATGCTTAGATTCTCGATCGCACTTTGGTATTTCAGCACAACAGTTGTAGTAGCAGTGATGAGTCTTTATATTTCAAGGACCGATTATATTTATTTAATTATTTTACTCTAGTTAGATAGTTGGAGTTAGTTGGTGCCTATCCTTTTAACTCTTATTCAGTTAGTTTAGAGGCTTTTAGATACTTTCAGACAGTTTAGTCAGTTTTGTCATTATTTTACCAGTTTTTAAATGGTTATTTTCCTATACTTATTTCTAGGCTTATGATTTTAGAGATATATTTTTGTATTTAAAACCTTATGGCATATTCAGTTGTTTCTGCATATGTTTATTACTCGTATATTATTTAGTGCTCACATCAGGTGGGTTAGCTTATGGTTACTTGTGACCATAAGCACCGTGTGGCATCCAGGGTGTACTCCTTGGGAGTTATAATAGATTTTTTATTTGTATAAAACATAGTAGTATGTACAAATATTGAGTGCAAATGAGTGGTAAAATCACCACTCAATAATGTCCTAACTGGATTTTATTACTCAATAATGTCCCAACTAGATCACGGCTAAGATGGATTTTATTACTGTTTGTGGTTAGAGTACAAGTGATGGGCTAGATCGGTATAGGTGTCAGCCTTAGATGTGGTATTGGTATTGAGGCTAGCATCATAAGACATATTTTCTCATTGTTCCATCATGTTTCATTTTTGTATTAATTATATTATGTTTTGGATCATCTTTGGTCATGGCCTAGTTTATTTCCCTTGTTTTAGTATCAGTTTAGTATGGTTGGATTATTGATATGGGATGGTTGGATAAAGAGTGGGATATGGATAGTGGTGATGTGGAAAAATCAGTCTTGTGGGATACTTTTTCTAAGGCCTTCTTGGATCATTTCTTTCCCCAAGAGCTAAGGGAAAAAATATGGAGGAATTTGTGAACCTCAAGTAGGGGAGGATGTTTGTTAAGGAATATTCCTTGAAGATTTACCAGTTTTCAAGGTATGCTCCTGATTTAGTTGCTGATATACAAGAAAGAATGATAAAGTTTGCTTCTGGGTTAAATTATGATCTAATTTTAGAGAGCAAGGATGTCTTAATTATTAAAGATATAGACATCTCTAAGTTAATTGTTCATACGCAGTAGGTGGAGGATAAAAAGAGAAAGCAGGCAAAGTTTGAGGATAGACAGAGTAAGAGAAGTAGGTTTTCTGACTATAGAGGTGCTCAGTCTTAGGGTGGTCGGGATGAAAGAAAATATATGAAATAAAAGTATGGGATTTCTGGCTCCTACTCTTTACAAGTCGAGCAACAGGCATTATCAAGGTGGTGACAATTTTCAAGCACAGGGTGGCTAATCTCAAGAAAGTGGAGGTTAGTCAGTTTCTTCATGCCCTCCTTGTTGGTTCTATGGTCGTCCTTATCGGGGTTATTACAATGAAGGAAGGGACAAATGCTTCAAGTGTGTACAGGCAGAGCATTGACTCGGGTATTTCCCGATTAATAAGGTTGCTATGGGGGCGAATAAAATTCTTGTGACTTTATTATCTGCTCCTACACTTAGTGGTGTGGCATCTAATTTTATTACTGCTCCTAGTTATGGTGTTGGTTAGAATAGATTGTGTGATTTGGTATCCCGACAGGAATTTGAGGCACCACCTGATATCATTACTGGTACGTTACAATTTTTCTCTTGTGACGTATATTATTTACTTAATCTGGGGTCCACTCTCTCCTATGTGACTCCTTATGGGGTTGTATCTTTTAGTTTTGATCTGGAAGTTATTTCAAATCATTTTTCGATTTCTACTCCAGTAGGTGACTCAGTTATTCATAAGAGAGTCTATAAAGGGTGTGTGGTGTCATTTGGTGGAAGAAGACCTTGGTGGATTTGTTTGTGTTAGGTATGGTGGATTTTGATGTCATTTTGGGTATGGATTAGTTGCACTTTTGTTATGTATCCTTGGATTGTCGAACCCATAGGTTTATCCTTAAGTTCCCTGGTGAATCAATTATAGAATATAGGGGTGGTCCTTTAGCTCCTAGGGGGTATTTATTTCTTATCTTAGAGCTTAGAGGTTAAATCTCTAAACATTGTCATTATCCCTTGTTCTAGGTTAAATAATCTAACTCAGAAGGTCCTTCTTTCTAGTTAGTTCCAGTGGTTAATGAGTTTCCAAAGGTCTTTTGGATGATCTTCCTAGTGTTCCTCTAGATAGGGAAATAAAGTTTGGTATTGACTTAGTTATGGATACTCGTCTAATTTCTATTCCTTCAAATAGATTGTCTCCGGCTGAGTTAAAGGAACTTAAGAACCAACATAAGGATTTTCTCGATAAGGGGTTTATTCATCCTAGTGAATCCCTATGGGGTGCACCAGTGTTTTTTGTGTGCAAAAAGGAAGGTTTTCTTTAGATGTACATTGACTATAGGCAGTTGAACAAGGTGACAGTCAAGAATAAGTATTCTCTGCAAGGATAAATGATCTATTTGATTAGTTTCAAGGTGCCAAGTTCTTTTATAAGATAGATCTTTAGTCTGGGTACCATCAGCTAAAGATTAGGGAGGTGGATATCCCTAAGATGGCTTTTCATAGTCGGTATAGACACTTGGAAATTTTGGTGATGTCATTTAGATTGACTGATGCTACGGCGGCATTTATGGATCTATTGACCAGGGTTTTTCATCAGTATTTGGATTTTTCTATTATTGTGTTTATTGATAACATTTAAGTTTATTCGAAGAGTGAATCATGCTAATTACCTCTATGTAGTATTCTAGACTGTAAAAAAACATCAGTTGTTTGCCAAGTTCTCCAAGTGTCAGTTTTGGTTGAATATTATAACTTTCTTGGTTCATATTATTTCTAGTGAGGGATCCTAGTGGATCTAGAAAAGGTTATTATGGTTAAGAGGTGACCTAGACCCATGACTTCATCCGACATTTGGAGCTTGTTGGGTTTAAACGAGTATTATTAGCAGTTTATGAAAATATTTTCATCAATAGCTGCTTCTTTGACTAAGTTAACTCAAAAAAAGGATAAGTTTTCTTGGTCAGATGCTTGTGAAGAAATTTTTGAGAATTTGAAAAATAAGTTGACTTCAGCTCTAATTCTGACTTTGCCGAAAGGCAATGATGGGTTTGTGGTATATTATGATGTATCTTGGGCGGGTCTTGGTTGTGCTTTGATGCAGTATGGGAAGATGATTGCCTATGATTCTAGGTAGAAGAGATAGCTTGAACTTCTCAAGGACTATAATATGAGTTTTCACTATCACCTAGGTAGGCTAATATGGTTATTGATGCTCTTAGCAGGTTATCCATAGAGAGTTTGGCTTATATGGAGGAAGTAAAGTGGGAATTGGAAAAGGATATTGACCACTTAGTTAATTTTGGAGTCCGCTTCTTGGACTCCAATGATCGTGGTGTAATGGTGCAAGAAGTGGTTTGATCGCCTTTTTGTGTAGAGATTAAGGAGAAGCAAGTGCTAGATCCTATCTTGATGAAAATCAAGAGCTTCATTGTGGGGCAAAAGGTAATGGTGTTTGAGATCAGTGGTGATGGTATTTACAGTACTATAGGAAGTTATCAATCCCTGATGTAATGGTTTGCGATAAAGGATTTTGGCTGAGGTGCATGAATTATGCTATATTGTTCATCTTATCTCGACTAAGATGTATCCTAATCTGAAGGAGATCTACTGGTGGAATGGCATGAAGAGGGATGTTACTTATTTTCTGTCGAAGTGCATGGTGTATTAATAGGTTATAGTTGAGCACATGAGGCCAAGAAGGTTATATCAAGAAATTGATTTGCCCGAGTAGAAATGAGAAAAGATCAACATAGACTACGTTACCAGTCTTCCCCAGTCTCGGGATCAATATGATTCAATTTGCTAGTGCGAACTACCTTGTCGGTGGAGGATTATGTGAAGCTGTATTTTCAGGAGATTATAAAGCAGCATGGGTGCCTATTTCAGTTATTTTTGATCCTGGCATGTAGTTTATGTATCACTTCTGCCTATCTTCAGAAAGGGTTGTGGACTAAGGTTATCTGAGTACTACTTTCCACTCGCAGATGGATGGACAAGCGGAAAGAACTATTCAGACATCAGAGGATATGTTTTGGGCTTGTGTGATTGATTAGTGTGGTAATTGGTTTGAGCATCTACCTTTGGCAGAGTTTGCTTACAACAATATCAATCATTCTAGTGTTGGTATGGCCCCTTTTGAGGCATTTTATGGTAGGAGGTGTAGATCTCCTATTGTTTGGTTTGAGCTTGGTGAGGCGGACATGTTTGATCCCGACTAAGTTAAGAAGGTGAAGGTGATTTGGGAGAGGCTTAAGGCTGCTAAAAGTCCTATACGGCTATTAGGTGTAGAGTCTTGGAGTTTAAGGTTAGGGACAAAGTTTTCCTCAAGGTATCTTCGATGAAGGGAGTAGTGCGGTTTCGTATTAAGGGAAGCTCAGTCTCTGGTAAGTTGGTCCTCATGAGGTTTTGTAGAGAAATAGTAATCTTGCATATGAGATAGAGCTGCCTTTGAGCTTGAGCTTTGTTCATTCGGTCTTTCATGTTTCCATGTTTAGGAAGTGAATTGGTGATCCTTCTTCGGTTATCCCTTTGGAAGGACTGGGTATCATGGATTCTTTAACTTATGAAGAAATCCTAGTTAAGATCTTGGATAGGCAGGTTCATCAGTTGCGGAAAAAGGATGTGTCTTCGGTTAAGGGTCTTAGGCAAAACCAAAAGGTCAAAGAAGCTACATGGAAAGTTGAGGAGGACATGAAGTCCAAATATCCACATTTGTTTTCTGCTCCTTGAATTTATGCAGAAGGTATGTGTTCTTTAGCACATCTTTATTTTGAGAGTTTGTTAAAAGAAAGATTAATTTACTTGTCTTCTTGTTTTCAAACTTTGTTAAAGATTGGAAATATATTTGGTAATGCAAATGACTCGTGCGTGTGGTTACCCCTACCCAGTCGTTCATTTGTGGATAAATGTTCTTAGTGGAGAAGAATGAAACACCCTAGTTTCTGGACCTTATAAAATTTCCTAGAATTTTGATATCTAGACCTAATACGACTCATGGGCACGAGCTTTATATCGGGGTACGATTGGTATGGTCTAGTCGTATGTTGACCAGTATTGGTTGGTGGGATGGTTTTGCTTACTGGAATGGATACGACTTAGGGGTATGAGTCGTATCAGTGGTTACGAATCTTTTGGTTTCTTAACTTAATCTTAGACTTGGTTACTTAGGTTGGATTTGACTACGAGTGGTTCACCATGAACCGTAAGCTAGGGTACGAGTCGTACCTAGGACTCATATTGTGGACAATGTCTAAATCTTCCTTGGGTTTAAATCTGCCAGGGATACGGATAAAAGGTACGGATCATATACCTTGGCTACAACTTGGTTGGATTAGTCATATGCTGGACAGTATTGGATCCAAATATTAAGGCTAGGATACGAGTTGAGGGTACCACTCGTATTGGTGGGTACAACTCATAAGGGTAGGTTGTACCCCAGGGATGGGATTTTGTACAATTTAAGTGGTGGTATTCTGGATATTTCTCCACTTATCCTAATAAGGTCACACAACTTCCAACCTACTTGAAAGGTTATTTACCCTATTGTTCCATTAATTAACACTTAGAAACTCTTCTAAAACACTCTATAATTCTCTCAAAAGCTTTTGGGCAAGAGAAGCTAGGGTTTCAACTAGAGAATTGATTTAGGTCTTGTCTTGGTAATTTCATTCCATCATCATCTTGGTTTAAGGCATGTTATCTTCCCTCATTGTTAATTCTAACTATAAGCATGGTTTTTATGTATGTTTTCATGACTTCATTGATTGTATGATTTTGGTTTTCAAATATAAATTAAGGGTCTTGATGATAAATGGTTGATTATGGTTTTAACTATGCTTTATGTGCTTTAATGGTGGTTTTGGATAATTGTATTGCATAGGAATGCTATAATGGTAATTAGAATTGGTTATGGTTATATTATGCCACCAATGTGTTTGACAAAATGCCTGTAATAATATTTTCATTGCGTTGAGTATTTTAATGGAACTCTTTCTTGTTTAAAACTTGGTAAAGGAATTATGCATGGTTTAAATGGCTTGGAAAGGTTAATGGATAAATGGTTAAGCTTTTGGAGTACATAGAATCCCCCAAGTTTTTTAATATGGTAAACGGAAGGGCACTTAGAAGTCCCTTTACACCTATATAAGGTTGGTTATGGATATTACTTGCAAGTACGGTCGGTATATCGATACCACCATTAACTGGCCTTGGTTAATAAATGGTAAATGGATTGATTAGTTTCTTGGTAATGGTTTAAATAGGTTATTAATGGAGTGATATGTAGCAAAACCATGGAAGGTTGAGGTCCCGAGGGGACCAAAACTAGAAACTCATATTTGTCGATGTGAGGTTGGTCTTGGTGATCATATGCATAATATCACACTATATTTTAGGGGATGTACTAGTCATCCCATATTTTCTTTTCACATAATGGGGCCCTTTCTGTAAAGGAGCTAAACTTATATAACCCGTGGGTGGTTTAGGAAGGCAAAGCTACAAAGCCTAGGTAAAGGTTTTAAAGGCATGCTAAACTCGGTCCCCTTTCCTGGCATGGTTATATATATGTATGGTTTTGTCAATATAGATGGTTTTACTTGGATTTATAAATGGCATAATTTTATTCTTATCTTGTGATTATGCTAGCGTTCACCCGCTAACCTATCTACCGGTGGTTGTATATCCATGCTATGTAGAAACTAGCCATTCTACTCTTTCTACACAGTGATTGACTCAGGGATCAACATTTTGACTGAATGGTGATCTTCTATCCTTTCGGAAGTCTTTATTTCATTTTAGGGATATTTTCTAGACACTTTGATTTAAGTTTAGATATTAGTTTTAGACATGGTTGGGGGCATGTCCCAACCGGATTTTATGGCCATTGCTATGCCATTACCACTCTGAGTGGTAAAACCAGTATGGACCAATCTGTACCCCCTGTTGATGAGAAAAAGATTGATGATGGCACTATTGATGTTGTGAGTAGTAGAAAGTAAGACAAAGGACAAGGTGAGACCGAGGATCCTGTTCTGAAACCCATTTTGAGACCTCTCCATCCTTCTCCGCAAAGGATGAAAAAGAAATAAGAAGAGGGTAAGTATCCAAAATGTTTGTCTATGCTATCAGTCAACATCCCACTTGTAGAGGCATTGGAACAAATGCTAGGATATGCAAAACTCATGAAGGACTAATCACCAAGAAGAGGTCAGTTAGTTATGAGCTAGTTGATAACATTCATCATTGCAGCATTGTGGCAACTTGATTGTTGGTAGAAAAGAAGGACGATTTGGGTGCCTTCATTATACCTTTCACAATTGGATGTTTTGACTTCGCTCGTGCTCTATGTAATTCGAGGGCTAGTATCAACCTCATACCATTAGCTGTATTTAAGCAGTTGGAGTTGGGGGTGCCCACTCCAACTACCATGAGACTAGTGATGGAAAATAGAATGGTGAAAAAGCCAGTTAGTGTTCTATACGATGTATTTATCAAGGTGGATTTTTTTTATTTTTCATTCTAATTTTGTGATATTAGAATGTGAAGTGGATTTTAAAGTCCTAATTATCTTGGGAAAACCTTTCTTGGCTACAAAAAGGACATTGATTGATTTGGAGCTGGGGTATGTAATCTTGAGATAGAATGATGAACAAGTGATATTCAATATATGAAAATCCATAAGGAACCCTGATGAGTTGAGAGTGATATCTGTGATTGATGTGTATGATGATGAGGCTAGGTGTTAGGATAATGATTCTGATGTTGTTTTTTACTATTTTGAAGAGAGGCTAGATATTGAAGCTCTTGCAGCTATGATCATGAACTTTAATAGTGATGGAATTGAGGAGTATGGTTGTGAACTGGCTGGGAGTGGTTCCTATACTTATGCATTAATGAATCTTGATTTGTATTTGAAGAATTGAACTACTCCACTTTCTCACCCATTCATTAAGGATCCACCTATCTTAGAGTTGAAGGCCCTCCCTTCTCATTTACGGTATTCATTTTTAGGGGCTAGTAACACTTTGCTAGTAATTATTGCAGATGATCTAATACAGTCAGAAGTGGAAGCATTATTGTCCATATTACAGAGATTCAAGAGGGCCATTGGATGGTCCATTGCATATATAGTGGTATCCTGCCTAGTTTTCATACTCGTAAAATTCAACTTGAGCTAGATTGTATTCTAAGTATAGAGCATCAGCTCCGACTCAATCCTCCTATAGAGGAGATGGTGACTAAAGAGATAACTAAGTGGTTCGATGCTGGTATGGTGTATTCTATTACTGATAGTATGTGGGTCTGTCTGGTATAATGTGTTTCGGAAAAAGGCGGTATTACTGTTGTGCCTAATAGGAAGAATGAGCTACTGCCAATGAGACTAGTCATAAGATGGAGAGTATGCATGGATTATAGAAAATTGAATGCATGGATTCAGAAGGACCATTTTCCCATGCCCTCCATGGACCAAATGTTTGATAGGTCAGCAGGCAGTGGATGGCATTGTCTTCTTGATTGGTATTTAGGTTATAACCAAATTACTATTGCACATGAAGATCAAGATAAAACCACATTTACATATCCTTATAGGGCCTTCGCATTCAGAAAAATGCCATTCGGGTTATGTAACGCTCTAGTCACATTTTAGAGATGTATGAAGTCAATTTTCTCTTACATGGTAGAAGACACCATCGAACTATTTATGGATGATTTTTTAGTCGTTGGTGATTCTTTTAATGACTGCTTAGTTCACTTGATGAATTCTCTTAGAAGGTGTGAAGAATACAACTTGGTACTTAATTGCGAAAAGTGGTATTTTATGGTCAAAGAAGATATAGTCCTTAGGCTAAAAATTTCAAAAAGGGGTATTGAGGTAGATAGAGTGAAGATTGAAGTGATTGAGAAATTACCTCCACCAATTTCTATGAAGAGTGTTCGTAGTTTTATAGGTCATGTTGGGTTTATAGGTGGTTCATCAAGCATTTCTCCAAGATTTCCAACCCTCTTTGTAGGTGCCTTGAGAAAGAGGTGAAAATTGAATTTAGTGAAGCATGCTAGAAGGCTTTTGAATATCTAAAAGAAAAGTTGATGACTTCTCCTATCATTGTATCTCCAAACTGGTCCTTCCTATTTGAAATTATGTGTGACGCGAGTGGTTTGACCTTAGGGGTTGTATGAGGTCAATGAAATGAAAAGATCTTTCTTCCTATCTACTATGCTAGTAAGGAACTAAATCCTGCTCAAAAGAACTATACCATGATGGGGAAAGAGTTATTGGCAATGGTTTTTGCCTTTGAGAAGTTTAGGTCTTATTTGATTGGGAGTAAGGTGATAGTGCACACTAATCATGAAGCATTGTAGTACTTAATAGTGAAAAAAATATGCAAAGCCTAGATTGATTAGGTGGTGCTATTACTACAAGAATTTGATTTCGAGGGCAAGGATAAAAAAGCAACTAAGAATCAAATTGTGGATCATTTGTCTAGACTAGAGGAGAAAACTATGCAGACTGTTGAAAATGGGCTTAATATTGATGGCAGTTTTCCAGACGAGCAGATATTACCAGTTTCCCAAGATCTAATTCCATGGTTTGAATACTATGCAAATTATCTAGCAAGTGATCTAATCCCAGAAGATCTTTTCTTTTAGCAGAGAAAGAATTTTATGCATTAGGTAAGTAAATTTTTTTAGGATGAGCCTTATTTATTTAGAATTTATGCAGATGGGATTATTCATAGATGCATACTTGAGGTGGAGATGGTGAGTATACTTTAGCCTTGTAAATCTTGGCCGGTTGGGGGTCATCATGGAGGAATCTGCACTGCCCATAAAATTATTCAATGTGGATATTATTGGCCAACGGTCTACAAAGATTTGTATGATTTTGCTTCTGCTTGCGATCAATGTCAACGACAAGGTAACATCTCTAGACGCCATGAACTTCCTATGACTCCTATCTTAGCATTGGAATTGTTTGATGTATGGGGTATAGACTTTATGGGTCCTTTTATAAGTTCGTTTGGCATGAAATATATACTTATGGCTGAGGATTATGTTTCTTAATGGGTGGAAGCAATTGCACTTCCCAACAATGAAGCACGTGGTGTCACTGCAATTTGGAAAAAGCGCATCTTTTCTCAATTTTGCACCCCACATGCTATCATTAGTGATGTTGGGTCATATTTTTGTAATCATTTATTCAAAAGTCTGCTTGATATGTATAGAGTGAAACACAAGGTGGCAACACCATATCATCCACAAATTAGTGGGCATGTAGAAGTGTTAATAGACAAATTAAGTCCATCTTTGCAAAAATGGTAAATTCCAATAGGATCGATTGGTCACAAAAGTTATATGCTTCATTATAGGATTACCGAATAGCATTCAAGACCCCAATTAGTGCTTCACCATATCAGTTAGTATATGGCAAGGTGTGTCACATTCATTTTTAACTTGAACATAAAGCACTTGGGCTTTGAAGAAGCTAATTTTTTACTAGTAAAATGAAGCCAAGTCAAGGATGAAGAGTATGAATGAGTTGGATGAATTTTGACTCCGATCATACAAAAGTTCTGCACCTTACAAGGAAATGATGAAGCTACATCATGATCGTAAAAATGAGAAAAGAATCTTCGAAAAAGATTACCAGGTATTGTTCTACAACTCAAGGCTTCAATTGTTTCCAGGTAAGTTGAGGTCCAAATGGTATGGTCCATTCACGGTTACTAATGTTTAAACCTATGATGCTTTAGAACTGAAGATGGTGAAGCCCGGTTTAAAGTAAACATGTAAAGAGTAAAGCACTATATGGGAAATTATGAAAAAGTGAATGAGGTTTTGAAATTGACCACGGTGAAAACTAAGTAACCAAGGAAATTACGTCATGTCGCGATATTAAATCAAGTGCTATAAGAGAGGAAACCCATAAGGCTTGTTAGGTGCAATCTATGCATCAAACTTAGACTTGTTGTACCGCAACATTAAATCAAGCACTTCATTGAAGGAAACCCATATTTTGTTTACTTATTTACTTATAAGATCATATGTTTGTTCAGTGTGTAGGGATAAAGAGTGCACAAAATACCCAAAAAAGTTTAAAAAGTTTGGTCGTACAGTATCTTTATGAGTCTATCTATACGGTATGAATCGTGAGTAGGAAGTTGTATGGACCTAGGAGACTAAGAAGAATCTATTAAAAGTTTTAGGAGTGGATATGACTCTCAGAACAAGTCATACCTATAAGGTACGACTCATTACATTAAATTGTATCGACTCTAGAACCCAGGTAAGATTCCAGGTTTGTACGAGCTAACGAAAAAACATGTAAACCTAGGTATGACAGATATACACAACTCATACCCAAGCTTACTAGTTCAGGGTCGCGGGTCAACCTGACACAAAAATTGATCTTAAATAAAAATAAGGTTACCCAACAGGCACCTGATACCCGAAATGCACCTACCATTTTTGCTCGAAAATGCAAGCTCCCAAGACACCAAATCACTTGGAAACAACTTAAATTAACTACTAATTTTCTCGGATTCTTCATCTTTTTCCAAATTTAACCACAAATTTTGAAGAATTTTGGAGAAATTAAAAGCAACCTTAATTTTCTCATTCAAGTAAGTGCTTGAACCTACTTTGGTCTAGTTTTCAAGATAAAAACATAAATGTGAATTGTTTCTAACTTGCTTTAATTTGATATTGCTTGGTTGTTAGATTATGGAACCCTAGTTCTTAGGTTGGATTTGAAAATGTGAATTGGGAGAGAAATGGGGTTTGGGTGTTGCTACTGTGTATTGTTTTTGACTGAATTAGAGTATTATTTTGCATAGAATAATGGGTAATTTGGGTATTTCGAATTGGAGTCAAACTTTAAATTTGGAATTTTATGTTGCAGTAGATACGAGACTCCTTACGACTTGTACCCACTGGTAACAGGGTCGTAATGGGACTTGTACCCATTGACAACATTGAATTCTAACAAATTAAAAGTTCTAGAATGGATATAACTTTCCTAAATAAGTCAGAGCCAATCTATACGACTCATATGCTTAAATCGTACTAACCTGGAAGGAATAATATTTTATAATTTTTGATCTACTTACGACTGTTGGTAATGAGTCACACCTTATTGGTAGGACTGGTTAGGAGGATTCATAAGCAGATCAGTGAGTAATTTTTCATGCACTGTGTATGATATGACTCATTCATACGAGTCGTACCTAGTTTATACGACCTTTTAATACCCCTAATTTTATTTATGTCAAGTTTTATCCTTAAAGGGAGTAAGGGATGACTTCCCAAGTGAGAAGTATTTTAAACTGTGTAGAACTTTCCTAATAGAGAATTGAATAAGATTTCTATCGATACTGAATTTGCCCAAATCCGACACTCGAGCGAAGAGTTAGAGCCCTTTTAGTAAGACAGTGCACCACCTAGTATTTTGGCGCGTCGCGCAGTAAGCCAAAATGGAAACCATCAAAATTCAATGAGCCTCCACCATTCCACTGCATTCCAGTGTATTTCTAGTTCGTAACCAAGGTGGCAACACAATTTCCACCATGTCATGCCATTAAGAGGTTTCCCAATTGTCCAATTTCTAGTAAACTAGCGTGACTATGGTGCGGCGTCCCAGCATAAAAAGTTGGGATTTTTAAATTCCATTATTTAATTCCAAGGGCATCTTAGACTTTTTCCATGACCTCTATTAGCCCTAAACACGAAATAAAATGCCAAATAAGCCCTTATTCCATTATTTTCCTCCCTTTTCTCTCAAGAACTTTATATTTTCTCTCAAAGAGGCAAGAACCCTAGCCAAGAAGTCAAGAACAAGACTAAGGATTTTCTTCAAGAACCTTCAAGAAAGAGTTTTCTAAGGTATGTTAGATGTTGATTCTTAGGTTCCTTCCACCCAAGAAGCTCAAGAATCATTTTCAAAATTCTAAGATTTACATATTTATGAGATTTCATGATTTATGTGTATTAGAGTTCATGATTTTGTAGTGTTGAGTTTTAATTCATGATTTAGACTGCCAATTTCAAGAGTTGATTCTAGTATGTGATGAATTGTATGATGTTCATGATAAACCCTCTTCAAGTTGCATGATATTGATGTATTCATGATAATTAAGTATAGAATCTATGTTATAACCAAAGCATGCTCCCCATATGTTTGATAGAATGCTTATGTAAAGATAATAGTCCTTATTTAGTATTTTAAGCATGAAATCCCGAATTTTGTGATAACTAGTGCATGCCAAGCATTCATTGAAATGCGTTATTGAATGTATTATGATAATTTGCATGCATTCTTATCCATTTGTAATCCTTATTGAACAACTATGAGATATTAGTATGCATTCCCTATACATTTACATGTTTATGACATTCAAGTGTTTGATGAGATATCGTATTGATTGTATTGAGAATGAAAGTCTATTGTCAGTATATTCAAGTGTGGTCTTATCTTATTTATTCTATTGAATCGTGGGGGTATTTATACCTGAAAATTTAGCTGCTTGTCAAGAGCCGAGTCATTCTGAAGATAATTTCAGTCATGCTATGGTTAATAGAATTCAGCCAGTACAAACTTAAGAAAATTCAGTAATCTCAGTACTAGTTCAATCCAGTCTCAGTATCAATCTAACCCAGTTCCATTTTCAGTTCGTACCGTAGTAGTATTCAATATTCAGTTCAAATTTCAGTAAAGCTTAGTAAGTTACATAACTCAGTAGCATTCTAACAGAAAGTAGAATTCAGAAGTATTCAGTCAGATAATAGAATTAAGTAAACTCAGTTAGATCAGTCAAGTAAGATAATCGATAATAGATTCAGCTTAGTCTAGTACAATCCAAGAATCAGTTTAGTGTCTTTCAGTTGGGAGTACGAACTAGCACCAAGCGAGTGCAGGGAAGATGGCTTCCCTGTTAGAGAGGCAGAGTCATTAGTACTAGTCCCTGAACTCCAGAACTGCATAGCCAGCACAGGACCAGGAGTCACCAGTTAGATTAAGGGTTGACTATCATATTACCTTAGGCCTGACTTCGTGTTTTGGGTCACCCGTTAGAGAGGCTTGACCATAGCAGAGGTCTTTACCCATGCCACAGTATTGACACCCTTCTAGTTGGGGTTATAGGTTGGACCCTACTAGATTAAATTTGGGGCATTTAGGTTAAATGAGAACTCCTATAGATGCAGTTTCAGTATCAGTCTTCAGAGTAGAAGTAAGAAATCAGGACTATCAGATATAGTCACTCATCTCAGTAAGGAACTTAGATAGTTTCATAGATTTATAGACCACCCGATCGATAGGTCTGGTCTCACATAAAGTTAATCAGTACTAATAGAGTCGGAGATCACCCGTTAGAGAGGCCTGATCTCAAACTCAGTCTGGTATTTTTATTATTAAAAGATTCAGAGACCTTCCACTATAGAGGACTGATCTCAACTTCAGTACTCAGTTATCCATATTAGAAGATTCAGTTATTCAGTATCTCAACATTAGTAGTGATTTCAGATGTCAGTAAAGTAGTTTCCGAGTATAAGTATTCAAATTCATGATGATTTCAGTTATGTTTTATGCATTCATGCATATGTCCTTATTCAGTACTTTGATGTTATTCAGTTAAGCTATGTTCATGCATAAGCCCTTGAATTTAGCCTTACCTCATCTAGCATACCAGTACAATCAAATTACTGATACATAATTTCCTCTTACGTTATGGTGTCTTATACCATAGGTTTAGAAGTGCCAATCTAGAGCACCCTTAGTAGTCCAGACTTAGCCAGCAGCAGTAGACGTAGTAGTGAGTCCTCTTTATTTGAGGATGAACCTTATTTTATAAAGATATTCGACTTAGTTTATTTTTAGTAGACAGATTTAGTTGGGGACATGTCCCATCAACTCAACAATTCAGACAGTTAGAGGCTTTTCAGATAGATGTATCAGTATTCAGTGTTAAATTTTGAGTATTTTAGATGTTTTGAACCTTATAGAATGTTTCTATCAGTTTTCCACATTTATTATATTATATTATGCAGTGCTTAGGTAAAGATATCATTAGAGCATTATCTTGTGGTCCTTTAGGAGTATGAGCACCGTGTGGCATTCTGATTCTAGAAAATTGGGGCATTACAGACCTGAATCCCCCACTCATACATTGAATAAAACATACACAATGAAATTTTATTTCTCATTTTTTCTTTATTTTATTTATTTACTTACTAATGATGGATTCTTTGAAGGAACCATGCCTCCTAAGAACACATCAGTTTTGAAGCAAGTGTCCAAGAAGGGCAACAAAAAGGTACTGGCTAATTGCTTGAAATCAACTAGTTTTGAGTTCTCTGTGGCATCCAATCGTTATGCCAATCTACAAGAGTATAGGAACTCCTGGGGATCAATGAAATATTAGAGGACACCAATACTACTAACCTAGGACTAATTAGAGATGCAACCAACTCTTTGGCCTAGCAGGCAAGGCAAGCAACAGATTTAATGGTTGATATGTTTCGATAGAGCAGTCAGGATAAGACTATTAAGGTAGATAAGAGAGCTGAGCAGAAGGATAATATGCATAATAATGTAGTGGTTAATTCTATTTCTCCATTTTTGATCTAGTCTATGCCAACCAGGCCGCAAAGTATGCCTTCTGGACTCATTATGCTTTCATAGACCATATGGACCAATGTCATAACCAGACTGGCCACACTAGAGTCTAAGGTTGGTCACATTGACGTGGGCATGAAGCCCTTGCTTAACACATAATTTACAAATTAAGAAAGATGGGTCTAAGGAAGACTTGATACATTTGAGTCGAGGATCACTCGACAGTAAAGTAACGGGTAGACATTTGATGTTGTTAGGATCAAAGCTAAAGTTTATGAAATTAAGAGTATGGTCGTAGAGTTGTATGATAGACTGGTGATTTTAGATCCCATGATTGAGAAAGTTCTACCTATAGTCCATGTTCTTAATATTTAAGAATTCCAGATTCGGCAGAGGTATTAGTTAGAAAAACTCAAGAGGAGAGAACAAATAAATAGAAAAAAAGGCATGAAGAAAAAAAGCTGGGAAAAATGCCAAGGTTGATAGTATATTGGATGAGCTAAATCGTGAGACGTGGGTCCGTGTGATGGCCGCTCGAGTTAGTGGGTCAACACCAACAGTTATTGGTGCTGAAGGGGATGGTGTTGTGCCCCCTACTATTATTGTTGATTCATTCCTAGTTGATGGGACGATAGGTGAGGAGAGTAAGGCCTGGTCTGAGGTCTCACCTACTGATATTGTTGAACCTATGCCTTGAGTGCCCAGGTATGACCTTTCATCCTTAATTTATATTTTAGTAGCACTGGGGATAAAGACCAAGTCATACCAAGTACCAACATAACGTTACCTTTACCATTTTCATTAGAATTTTTATGTTATTTTCAAATACTATAAATACCCTAGGGTTTATCTTTTTTTAGGTTATGTACTTTACAGTGTTCTTATTACTTTTCACATACTTTACAATTATTCTAGAGATTTTGGATCTTTATTCAATTTAAGACTTTTGAGTTTATTCATCTTATTTTTGTGCAATTAATTACATGTTTTCTTCATTGATCATCATGGAATCTAACATGAACATGAATAGCTAATATCCTTGACTAGGGTTGTGGAAACCTTGGTCGGTTAGCTACATAGAGAAAGTGTGATATTTATCTATTCTAGGGGTTATGCATATATCTTAATATTTTTTACAATAATTAATCTCATAGCTGCTGCAGAAGTTTGAGATAGCCTGTATTTGTACACGTCTTTACAAAGTAGTTTGTGATTAGGAAAGGAAGATTAAGATAGTAATTTAAGGTTCACCTCTACCTTATAATTTCTGCTATCTCATCTGATAACTTAAACTTAAAAGGTGATTGTGAACTGAGGTTGTAACAAGGAGAAACAAGGCGACGCTCTGAGACTGAACTGATAAAGGGTGAGATTTATCATCTCGTTCACTAGACAGTTGTTATTACATATCTTGTAAACTTTCCATCTAAAGCATCAGAATAGTTGTTTTGATCATGAGAAAATTATGGAGTTAATAAGATAGTGGAACACAAGACTAGTATTCGTCTTTTGTTGTTTACAACTCAAAAGCACTCAAGTTCGGTTACTACTTACTAATTAATTCCAAAATCCCTCATTTACTTTTCTGCATTACTCATGAATTACATCAAGTTAAACAACTATTCAACATCTTCCCTGTGGGTTCGACCCTAACCTAGTTGGGTGACTATTTTGGCATTGACCGCAACATACTTCTTTTGGAGGTTAGTTTTGGGTGACATCATTTCCATGTTCATGTTAATTTTTACTAGTATTGAACAAAAATTGGTAGAAAATTAGAATTGATTTTTGACAGATTTTTGAACATGCCTCTGGTATCGCGATCGCGGTACTCATAGTCACAATCATGACTCTACCCTTACAATCCTAATAACTAAGGACATGTTCTGACTGAACTCTCAGATATTGCAATCATAATCCAGACAATTCATGGTACAATAATTGAGACTAGTTTGATAGACTAGTCCAATTCTCATACCTCTTATTTTAAAGCCTATCCATGCCCCATTAGTGCTTCCTTTATTTCAATCAAGTTGAATAACATGTTTTTATTCACATTAACAATGATGACTAATGCCTAATGTGTATAAATCCTAGGTACAAAATGGCAGGCCATGACATAAACTGCTTCATCGACCCAGAATGTGAGAATGAATATTATGAGGACCTTATGAGAATTAAATTATTGCTCGAAAGAGGGATCTCACTATAGAATGTACCCCACAAACTTATAGCTTTCTATGGGAGGCTAGAGTCCATAGGATGAATATGCTTTGCCCCAGAACCATGCCAAGCAAATGATTTTTTTGTGAGAAAATTCTATGTAAACATCAGCATAGTAGATCTCTCTAATCTAGTGATAAGAATCAGGGGAAAAGAATTTTGTTTTGGGGATGAGCAGATTAATGAAGTTTATGGGCTACATAATATGGAATTGAGGTAATATGAGGCGAAGGATTGTGCTCCTAGAGATGGTTGGTAAAGCATCTATGCCCGAGGAGGGAGGTTTTTTAGTGCATCACTAAGACTGGGATACTGATGAGTGACTTCACTACTAAAGCTAGGATTTGGTTGACTATTATTTGCAGTAAGGTATCTCCCATCACCAACCTAAAAAATATCCTGGCAATGCACGCTCAGATGGTGGACTGGCTCTTGGATAACATTCCTTTGAATGTTGGCCATTTTATGCTCATTGAGATCAGACATTATAGAAATAAAAGAGGGCCCATATTCTTTTCCCATCATTAATCGTGGAAATGTGTAGGTGAGCTGAGGTTGATGAGTACTCGTAGAAGATTTGGATCTCCCCAAAACTCCCATTTACCCTCTAAAGATCTAAGGAGAGGGAGCTCTTAGGAAAAGCAAGAAGAGAAAGGTTTACTTGGGGAGGTCAGTGGTGGATAATATAGATTCATGCAGGTCATCCACAATAAGGCTATTTGAGAAGATCTCGGTTGAGATGATAATTATCAGGGATCTTGTTTCTAAGCTACCTCAGGGGCAGGTAAAGCCTTCTACTACCCGTCACTTCTATGTTGCTTAGTATGACTATAAGAGATACCATAAGGACCAAAAAAGAATGGAGACACTATTTCTAGGCTTTAAAGGTCCTACTCCTCATTGTCATAATCCCATTAATCACTATAAGAGTCATATGCTAAGATGCTAAAGAGAGGGAAGAGAAGGGGAAAATTCTTTACGAAGATGTAGAAGGGGTGAAGGGCCTTTAGATGGTCCTAAAACCCAATGAAAGACTTCTTTCTCCCAGGTATGAGAGTGATGATGAGGTCCCAGCTTCATGGTTAGTGATGATGAGGTCCCAGCTTCATGGTTAGACTCAGATGATGCTGAGACTGGGAGCGGCGACAGTCATTGATGCAATTACAGGGAGCACCCTTTACCTTTTCTATACTTCATGATTATGCAGTGAGATCACTGTAAGTTTTGTGTTGAGGGTGCCCATCTCTATAGTAGACGTAGTTATTTGATAAGTTTGTATTATTTGGATATTTTCTGTATGCTTTCATTTTGTTTTTGGATGATTTTATTATTATTTTGGATTGTAATATTTTTGCACCTTAATGATGCCTACATTTTAAGGATTAATTGACTATTTTCATTCTTAGATTTTTATTTTATTCTTATTTTATTCATAATAATATTGGATGAGTCTTTACCTATGATAGATTGAGTGACGATATTCTTAAAGGAAAATCATCATTTTTGGGTTTGGAGCCATAGATGTAGGAGAAGTCTATGTACCCGTAGTATTGGAGTTTTGGGATCGCCCTTATACCTATGGTGAAAACTGAGTAGCCATATTCTTTGCCCTCAAGAGACCCAAAATGTAGGATGATGACTTGGTTTGGTGCCATCAATATCAAATTTTGCATGGCGTAAATGCGAAGCAAACACCCTCCCTCCGTCCAAAAACTTTATAGAAATCAAGGACATAGACGTGAAAAGTTTTGTAGCAATGCTTTACCTTTTTATTTACTCCAAAGTCCTTATGATTTGTAGTAAATTGTAAATACCTCCTTTTTCTCTAGTAGGAAATGCAATTGGGCCTCCTTGAAAAGTTTGCAAGTCAAGTGCGGGAAGCGTAGTTGTTTCACTCTTATGCTTATTTGTATCATCTAGAAGTTGCCCCATTATTCTCTCAAGGCTAATTGTTATTATTCTTGGTTTGTGAAATGATCTTATGCCTTGTTTTTGAACATAAGAACCCACTGTAGCATAAAGAGCCTACCTGTACATAGAATATATCCATAGTCACCCATTTTGAGCCTTTGAAGCTTTCTTTGTAAACCACATTGCAAGACTTTAACCATTTAAATTTTACACCTCTTTTAAACCCTAACCTCCTTGAACATAAAAATAAAACTTGAGGCTAAAAGCCTGGGTAAGTCTTGGAGGTGATCTTGGACCATGGTATTGTAATTGGATTCCTAAAAGTTAAGCAAAGAGAGTAAGTGAAGAAGTGAAAATGAAAGGTATCATCAAAAAAGAAAAAGCATAGATTTCACAAAAGAAACAAATGAGAAGAAAATGCTTTAAAAATAAATGGGTGAATCAAGGTAGTGAAAGTAGGCATATGTGTGAAAAGAAAATAAATAAAGTGGCTCATGGTCCAAAGTTTGATTGTATAGTGCGATGTAGATGTTCAAGGAGGGTATAGTCACTTTGTTACCAAATGATAACATACCCTTTCCCGAGCCTACATTAAATGCTTGAAAAATCCCTTTGAGATCTCCAACTAAGTTTATTCAAAGTAGTGGCAATTGAAAATAAGGGCAAGTATATGGTATGATACTTGTTCACATTGAGAGAATCTTTGTGAGGCTGATTGCTTGCATTTTAATCCCTTGTTGCATGATAGATATTTTGGTGTGTGAGATTTTCTTTTGTGAGGAGGCATGTAGCGTAATTGAGGTGGATGAAATTGTCATCTTCCGAAAAATGAGGCAAAGAAGTATAGTTGAGTCGCTATCGATGGAGAGTCACTTCTAGAGAGTTAGTGATTGTTGGTTAATTGTTCTTTAAAGTATTTTTCATCCTTCAAAGTGTGATTTAGTTTGAGAGGAATTTTGATAATAGTTTTACCTATGCTTGATAACTACTTGTTGGTGCTAACCAAGTTCAAAATTATTGTGATCATTGGTTCATATGAATGGTCTAATAATTGCATAGTCTCATAGAATAAGAAGTAGTGTTGATTAAGGACAAGTAAAGCTTTAAGTTGGGGGTATTGATGAGTGTTAAATTTACAACTCAATGACGTCAAAATTCGTGTACAATACTATGGTTAAATTGTGTAAATGAGGTGAAATTGCCATTTGATTGCACTAACGCCCATAATTTGCGGGTTTACAGGTAATTGGAAAAAATGGGTGAAGTGACCTAAAAGAGAACAAAAAAGGCAAAGTTAGTGCAAAATCTAGAAAATACGGAGCAGGGACAAAACTTAGTTACCGCTGAGGGTCGCGATCGTGATAAGTTAAAGTCCAATCAAGGCTTGGCGATCGCGATTGGCTCACTACGATCGCGGGAGTTGCAATTGCGATCAGCTACTGGCCAACGCGATTGTATAGAATACTCTCAGGGACTGATTTATAATTTCACATAGCTAGTTCAAAACTCTCACAAGGGCAAAACCCTTAAACTTTTGAGGCATCTTTCCAAGTAAAATTCATGTTTTGTGAAGAGAAAAAATCCTACTACGATAGGAAAGGCAACTGTAGCTAATTTTTCAAGAGATTTTAGTTCTGAATTGAGATTGATATTTCTTAATTAATATTGCTTGTTATCAATGGAATCATTGGGTGATCACATGGGTATATCTCTATAATGCCCCAAGTCTGTACCCTAGACTCTACACGGTGCTTACAACCCTAAAGGACCACAAGCTAACCCATGACTGATATCTACTTTGATCACTAAAAAATCACATGGTAATAATAATAATACTGAAACAAATATAGAAACTAGGCTAAAGTTTCCATAAGTCTCACAACTAAAACAAATATTGAATACTGATAAATGAATACTGAAAAAACAAAATATCTATCTAAAATACTCTAGTTTGAAAGCCTCTAACTGTCTGAGTAAGGAGTTGATGGGATAGGCCTCTAACTAACTCCGTCTACTAAATGTACTAAGCTACTAAAATACTAAAAGATAACATTGTCCTCAAACTATGAGGACTCACCAATAAATCTGCTACTGATAATCTAGGCTGCTAAATACGGTCAGGAGCCTGTGCGTCTGAACCTATGCTGTAAGATATCATAGCGCAAGAGAAAAGTATGCGTCATTACTTTGAATGTACCGGTATGATAAGTGAGGTAGGCTGATATGCATGGGGTCATATGCTTGAACAATAATTGGCCGAGTAACATGATCGTAACTGAATAAGAGTACATGCATGAATACATAAACTTTAACAGAGGTTATGATAACACTGAATACTGAGTTCTAAATACTAATTAACTGATATCTGAGTTTACTGATATTGTATTACTGATAGCTGAATGATTGTTTTTGATAGTCTTAATTCTAAAGAACTGATGTGAGTTCTACACTAAACTGGGTGGCTGTATCTGACACTTCTGAATCTGTAGAACTAAACTGAGTTCTGTACGGAGATTGAAACTGAAACTAAAACTTTGGGAGATAATTTATCCCACTGGATACGAACTACTAAGGACCAAAAACGTACTTAGTGATGCACAACTCGATGCGCCGTGTTGATAGAATTGATGCTATGGTTGGCATACCGTATCAATTTTGTGTCGGCTCATTGGAATTGGACACTAAGAGATGGAAAAAAACATTTATCAACATGATAGGTGATGCGTGGCATCAAGATCGCATTGATTCACTAGCTTGAACTTCAAAACATGTCTCAAATAATGTTCAAAAAATCTAAAACTTGCTCGATAATGCCTTTTGACTTTCACGATCATGAATCAACATAAAGATCGATATTTTAAGGTCATAAAGGTCACAAAACAGGATCACCAACTTATGGAGGATAAAATAATTCTAATTATAAACACTAAGCTGAAATTTCTAAGCCGACAATGACATCAAAATCTGTTATCTCTAATTCTACTAAGTCCGTTGAAGTTACTTTCTAAGATATCTTGACCGGACAGTTCTTGTAAACCCGCTGGGCTATGATAGATTTACCCACTTGGGTAGATACTGAAAAAGGTTCTACAAGGATTTTGAGACAACTCCAAAGGCAACAGCTATATATGGAGTCACAACGGACAAAGACACTCCTGGATCTAGTAAAGCATAAACATGTAAATGATAAACTTGTAACATACCAGTAACCACATCAGGAAAACTTTCCTTATCTTGTTGAGACTGAAGTGCATATAATCTATTTGGATGTTGATACTGGTAGCCCTAGAAGCAGCACCCTGCAGAATTGGGCGACTTGTAGGAACGGACGACTGATGGGACTGGTCCTGGTGGCATAACTCCCTACCTTTCTAAGCAACTACCTGATACTTCCGAATTCGATGGCCTAGCTTACCACACCCAAAGCACACCTTACTTTCTAGCTCTACACTCACCCTGATGGTGTCTGCTATATTTTTGACATAGAGGATTCATATGGGAACTGTTAACACTGCTTTGGGACTTAGGGCCTCGTACCTTACCCCTATTATCATTTCTAAATTTAGGTACTATGGCACTAGCTGAAGAGGATGCAAGGGATGAAGAGTTCAGATGAAACTGAGGATGATTTCCACCTTCTAACCTAGGCTGATCAAAGTTGAAGCTACCTATTCTAGCTCTCTTGTTCTTCCTATCCTTCTCTTTATTCTTAGCCTTTTCTATTTACTGACCATGGACCATGAGCCTGGATATGTCCATCTTCTTAATTAGTATTGTGGCCCTACACTCCTTGACCATACTGTTAGACACACCCCAAGAAAACTTACTCATCTTAGATCTGCTATCTGCTACCACGTGAGAGGCCTATCTGGCTAACTGAGTAAACTTAAGAGAATACTTTTGCACTGACATGTTTCCCTTCTTTATATTAATAAACTACAAAACTTTAGCTTCTGTCAAATTTAGCGGGTAGAACCTATCAAGGAAAGCAGTGGCAAACTCCTCCCATTCTATAGGCCCTGCATCTATGGCCCTCTCTGGCTTTTACTACTTGAACCATGAGTAATACAAATCCTGTAACTGATATCCAGCTAACTCAGCATGCTTACTTTCAGTCACCCTCATAATATCTGTAACCTTCTGCATCTGATCAAGGAATTCCTGTGGGTCCTCATCTGACTTAAACCCAGTAAATTTTGGAGGGTTCATTCAGATAAAGTCTTGAATTCTAGCTATAGTAGTATTGGCCACTAAGATGGCCAGAATGAGAGATGGGAGTTCATTCTTGTCTTCTACTGAATTTGCCAGAGGGGTAAATACAACCCTGAATTCTGCATGGAAGACATGCTCGTCCAGAGGATCTACCAAACCAGGAAGAGCGGCTGGCTAATTTACCATTCTTCTATCATTCTTTTTCGGAGGCATATTATGTAAATGAGAGGAAGAAAAAGATTAGACTAAGATTTTAATTTGATCTTATGCTCACTTGCACGACATGAATACTGAAAGAAGGGAAACTTTTCCTAAAATATCTCGTAGCCTCCTATCCATAAGTGTGGCACGCTACACGTACATACACAAGACTCTACTTCATGTGGCTTTCAGACTCCCTAGGACTTTGTTAAAACTCAGGCTCTGATACCAAGTATGTAACCCATGACTGATATCAACTGTGAGCACTAAATAATCATATGGTAATAATAATAATACTAAAACAAATACAAAAATTAGGCTGAAGTTACAATAAGGTTCACACCTAAAATAAATACTGAATACTGATAAATAAATACTGAAAACTGAATATCTGCCTAAAATACTCTAGTTTGAAAACCTTAAACTGTCTGAATAAAGAGTTGATGGGACAGGCAGGCCCCCAACTAACTCCGTCTACTAAATGTACTGAGCTACTGAAATACTGAAAGATAACATCTTTCTCAAACTATAAGGACTCACTACTAAATCTATTGCTAGTAATCTAAGCTGTTAAGTACGGTTAGGTGCCCGTGCGTCTGAACCTATGATATAAAACATCATAGCACAAACGAAAATTATATGTCAGTACTTTGAATATATTGGTATGCTAAGTGAGATAGGATGATATGCATGGGTTCATATGCATGAATAATAACTGACTGAGTAACATGATCATAACTAAATGAGAGTACATGTATGAATACATAAACTATAATTAAGGTCACAATAAAATAGAAGATTGAGTTAACTGATATCTGATTTTACTGATACTGTATTACTAATAGCTGAATGACTATTTCTATAGTCCTAATTCTAAAGAACTGGATCTGAGTTCTTCACTAAACTAGGTAACTATATCTAACAGTCTTGAATCTATAGAACTGAACTGAGTTCTACGCTGAGACTGAAAATGAAACTAAAACTATGAGAAGTAATCATCTAACCAACATGCCCTTCCCTGAATGGATTATGGTCTTTTAACCCTAGTTGGAAGGGTGTCAGTACCGTGCCATGGGTATTAACACTGGCTATATGGATCCACTATACTGATGTACTGTATTGTCCCAAAGAACTAAGAGTGTCAAGCCTGAACTGATGGGTGACCCCTGCGATAATGTCAAGCCTAATCTGACGGGTGACTTCTTATATCCTATGCTAGCTATGTAGTTCTGGAGTACAGGGACTGCTACTAACGACTATACCTATCTAACAGAAAAGTCATCATCCTTGCACTCGCTTGGTGATGAATATTAATCTTAACTGAATAGACAGTGAACTAATTTTCTAAATTACACTAGGCTTGACTGAACTGTTGCTGATCGTACTGTCTGACTAAATTGAGTTCACTAGGTTTCCTTGACTGATGGAATGTTATTGAGTTTTGTCAACTGACTGGGTTTATTTAAGGTCTGAACTGAATACTAAATGGAGACTATAACTAGGTACTGTTGCTACTGTTTGTGACACTGCTGAGATCATTCTATAACTACTGTAGCTCTAGGTAAACAACTAGATTTTGGGATATTGAATACCCTCAGGACTCGATAGCATAAAAAGTAAAGCATACTATAACTTGAAAAGATTAACCATGTGTACTTGTTTCTAACTCATTCATAGAGACATTTCATCAAACAATTATAAGATATGAACTTGCACATAAGATAGCATGACATGATTTTTCTCTTTTAGTTCACATAAACAATTCATCAATCACTTGGGGAAACATAATCTATACACGTGATACTAAGTAACATGTAGGCATCATAATTTCAAATCCAAATTTACTATTTCAAGGGTTCAACATAAATTCACATGATACTAAACACATGATAAATAATTTCACATGATACTTGTAATAACCCATGGATTAGAAATCCAAATAATAGCAAAATCACAAATACATTCAAAATCCAACACGAAATTCACAAAATCATTTAACTTATAGTTTAAAAGAGTTTTTTGAACTCTAAGGGTGCAAGAAAACCCTTGGATGAACACTTCACATACCTTGAGGCTAGAATTAGTGAAGATTGATGGTGCTTCCTTAAAGTTTGAATCTTGAATTGGAAGCCCTAGGGTTTTGTTCTAAGTAATTTGAGAATAGAGAATGGATTTTGCCGCTAAAGTGGCTTATCTCATCTTTTGGGGGCTTATGTAAGGTGAGAAAAGACCCATTTACCCCTCTGGACATCGACTTTTAATGACTGAAAACGTGTCCAGTGATGCGTAGCCCATTGCGCTGCATTGATGGGATCGATGATATGGCCAGCACACCACATCAAGTCCACATCATCTCACTGGAATTTGACATTGGAAGCTGGGAAAAATTGATCAACTGGTTTATACTTCCAAACGTGCCTCAAATGATGTTCTAAAAATCCAAAACTCGCCTGAGAATGCCTACTGATATTTTGAATCATGAATCACTATAAAGATCAATATTTTAAGTTCATAAGGGTCATGAAATAGGATTGCCAACTTATGAAGGCTAAAATAATTATAAGTATAAACACTTAGCTGAAATTTCTAAGCCTGGGACCCCTTTTCTAGCATTAACGGACTGAATTAAGCTTAAACTTTTGTGGGGTCTTACAATCTATTTCCACTAATCATGAGTAGCTAAATATCTATATTGGGGTTATATTGGTATATAGTGCAAATGTCTGTGGATCTTTATTGTTTGTGTAAATTCTTGGTTAATGATGTTGGGTTTCACTAATACTTGATTTTTAAATTGGAATTTATGGGTGAAAGCCCCAATTTCTTAAAATCCCAAATCATCATTGAAAGAGGGATGTGGATATTTTGTGAGATCCTATATCATCCTTGAAAGAGGGGTATGGGTGACAAGTATTTCTGAAAAATAATTTAGATGTTAGAATATTCATTTACATTATCTTAGAAATAGGGATAGATTGAGAATTTTCTATTTCTTGGGTATCATCATGAATGCCCAATTGACATTTTGGGTTGACTTGTTTGCCACACGCATGAGTTATTCGAAAGAATCCATGGGTGATATTTTGGTACTTTTTCAGAGACTAACATCAAAACCCCTAACCTATCCTACCCATGTATTCATAAATTAGAATTTGAATTTTACTATTCTGTACCCATACTATTTTCCCCTAGGAAACAATAACCCCAAGACTATTCTCATTGGAGTTTATTCTAAAATTATTGCTCTTAAGTATTGTTTCAAGTTTTCTTTGTCTCAATAACTTTTCAAATCATACCCCCCTCCACAAATTTAATTTATGTTTAGCTTTAAGTTTAAATTGTGGGTAAACACTTAGACACTTTCAACATCCTTAGGACTAGAAAATTATTTACACTCTTCGTGGATTTGACCCCAACTCAAGTTGGGTTATTATACTGACAACGATCACCTTGTCCTAAAATAATGGAGTAAGTTGAGCATGACAATAAGGTTACAACGAAAAATAAGTATCGTCTTGCTAGGATTAATGAACTTTTCAATTATCTTTGGGGTGCTAGATATTTCTCTAAGATTGATCTCCATTTGGTCTATCACTATTTGAAAATTAAGAAGGTTTATATTCATTGACTGATTTTTAAACATGATATGGTCACTATGAGTTTCGGGTTATGTCATTTGGGTTGACAAATGCTCTGGCTACTTTCATAGATCTTTTGAATTGAGTGTATAGGCAATTTCTAGATTTGTTTATTTTAGTATTCTTCAATGACATCTTGGTGTACTCTAAAAGTGAGAATGATTATGTCAATTACCTCCAAATTGTGTTGCAAACTCTTAAGGATAAAAAATTATATGTGAAATTTTCTAAGTTCAAATTTTGGCTAAGTGTTGTGATCTTTCTCGGGCATGTTATTTCTAGTGAAGGGATCAAGTTGGATCCATAGAAAGTTGAAGCAGTAAAGAAGTAGCCTATACCCTTGACTCCAACTAACATTTGGAGAATTTTGGGCTTGGTTGGGTGCTATAGGAGATTTTTGGAGTGTATCTCAACTATTATTGCTCCACTGATGAAGATAACTCAAATAAGGGTTAAGTTTCTGTGGTCTGATGCTTGTTAGGATAGTTTTGAGAAACTAAAGGATAAGTTTACTTTTGCACCTTTTTTTCCTACTCGAGGGCACAGATGGGTTTTCTATGTATTATGATGGGCCTCGTGTAGGACTGGATTGTGTTTTAATATAGCATCATAAAGTTGTAGCCTATGCTTCCAGACAACTTAAGGTTCATGAGAGAACTTACCTGACTCATGATCTGCAGTTAGCGGTTGCTATTTTCACTTTGAATGCCATTATTTGAATGTGGTGCATGTGGATATTTATTAAGACCATAAGAGCTTGCAATGTGTATTTATGCAGAAGGAATTTACTATTAGGAAAAGGCGGTGGCTTGAATTGTGTAAGGATTATGACATAAATTTGCACTACCATCCAAGTAAAGCTAATGGTGTTATTGATGCTCTTAGTAGGTTGTATATAGGGAGATTATCTCATGTTTAGGAGGAGAAAAGAGGGTTGGTGAAGATATGTTTAGCTAACTTGGAAATTCATCTTTTGGATTCTAAAAATCAAAAAGTGATTATTTAGGAAGTGGTTAATTCATATTTTGGTGCTGAGGAGAAAGAGAAGCAGGCTTTGGATCCCATATTTATGCAGATTAAGGATGATGTGGTTTAATAAAAGGTAATCTTTTTTATATTGGGGGAGGTGGCATCCTGAGGTATCAAGGAAGGTTATGTGTTCCTGATGTAGATGGGCTACGAAAAGGATTTTGGCTGAGGCTCATGAGTCCAAATATACTGTTCATTTGGGTTTGACTA
Source organism: Capsicum annuum (assembly GCF_002878395.1). Lineage (NCBI taxonomy): Eukaryota > Viridiplantae > Streptophyta > Magnoliopsida > Solanales > Solanaceae > Capsicum > Capsicum annuum. Next base: position 115,690,095 of record NC_061116.1, on the reverse strand, counting down.
AAATGTATCATGACTTAAAGAAAATCTACTGGTTGAATAACATGAATAGATATATGTCAAACTTTGTGGCTAAATGTATGGTTTTTTAGCAAGTCAAGGTTCAACATTTGAGGGCTGGTGGTATGTCTCAAGAGATAGAGTTTCCCATGTGGAATTGGGGGATGATTACTATGGATTTCATTATGAGTCTTCCACAGACTCTCAATCAATATGATTCTATTTGGGTCATTATGGATAGAATAACTAAGTCTACTAACTTCTTAACTGTGAGGACTAACTACTCCAGAGAGAATTATTCTAATTTGTTCATTGTGTAGATATTAAAGTTGCATGGAGCATCGGTGTCCATCAGTTTAGACTGTGGTATTCATTTTTCTTTTCACTTCTGGCATTCATTTCAGAAAGGTTTGGGTACTCAGGGGAACCTTACCACTACTTTCCATCCTCAAATGGATGGATAAGAAGAATGTACTATTATGACTTTGGAGGACATATTAAGGGCCTTTGTGATTAATTTTAAAGGTAGTTGCGTTGACTATTTGCCTCTTATTGAGTTTTCTTAAAATAATAGTTACCACTCTTGTATTTAAATGGCTCCTTTTGAGGCTCTTTATGGTAGGAGGTATCAGTCTCTTATTGGATGGTTTTAGGTGGGTGTGATTATGGTTTTTGGACCTGTGTTGTTTCTTCAAGCCATTTAGAAGGTAAAAGTGATTAGAAAAAGGTTTAAGACTGCCTAAAGTCGCCAAAAGTCTTATGCGGATGTAAGGCAAAGGAAGTTGGAGTTTGAAGTAAGCGATTAGGTGTTCTTAATGGTCTTTTCTATGAAGGAAGTCATGAGGTTTGGGAAGAAGGGGAAGCTCAATACCCATTACATTGGTCCGTATCAGATTATGAGGATAATTAGGAATATCACTTATGAATTAGATTTACCAGTGAGTTTGGCTTCGATTCATCTCTTATTTCGTGTGTCTTTTCTGAAAAAGAGTATGGGTGTCCTTCTTTGGTAGTTCCTGTTGAGGATGTTGGTTTCATGAATTCGTTGTCTTATAGTGTTCCTTGTATTCTTTTTGTATTCTTTCTTTTATTGTGCTAAGGGTGCCCTAACTCATATTTAGGGACAAATAATCAAAAGATGGGGGGAGGGGGGGTTACGTAATACCCCAAGTTCTTGGGCTCTAGACCCTCGAAGAGTTAAGTAATAGAATTAGCCAAGTAACTGAAGTGATGTCAAAACTGTCAGTGATAACGGCCATGGTGCCGACTCATTGTCAAACATAACGAGTCAACAAGAGGACTCATTACCACAATACTAAGAAAACCTAGGTTTTTTTCCCTTGACAACGAGTCTAGGGTACAACCCGTTATGAGACACAATGAGTTGTTAGAAGTGTTTCATTGTAAAAACAAAAGGATACCCCATGAGTTTAGCCCCTGACCACGATTATTCATGATGACTCATTACGTCAGACAATGAGTCGTTATGAGAGACTTGTTGTCATAACAGTGAAGGACTAGGTTATTGATCCTCAGGTAATGGTGCTAAAGAGCCTACCCTTAAAGGAATCTCGATCGATTTAGCAGTCTAGCAACAGTCGTGTGTGCCGGTAAAGCAACCATAATGGCGCTAAGGTAGTGTACATTTTAGCAGCCAATAACTACTAAAGAAGACCCCGACTATTAGGCTAGGGCTGCCAAAGCAACCCATGGGCACTAAAGTATTGATCTCTATATCATCCCAATAGGCACTTAAGCGGACCTATTATGTTCCATGCACCAGACTTTTACTAAGACCAAAAAAATGAACTTTGATCGGGTGCTCGAGATTTGTTTGAAAACCCATGCATTCAAATAAACTATGCTACCATACAAAATTCGATATTCTAGACTTAATGGAATCATATAAAATTTCATCCAAGGTCATTTCTACTAAATATAGGCCCACACCTATAGTTTTATTTTTCACATAATCCACCCAATAGCCCAAAATAAGTCAGGAAGCCTCGTGACCTGAACCAAGGGTCCTCCTATCCTAAAATAGATGCTCTAGATTTGATGGAACTATTAGAATTCTCATCCGAAGTCATCTATATGAGTTTTACTCTGAGACCAAATCTTAAACTATGAAACCTGTAAAATTGGGAAATGAGCCTAAAATCCAAATGAACTATTTGATAACCACATCGACAAATTTGGAAAAACATAAATAACCTATAGTTTCTATGGGAAGGATCGTAGTATTAAAATTGCATAGAAATTAAAGAAAAAGCCTAGAGGGTTATTATAGCAATGCTTTTCAACGTGATATGTGCGAGTTGTGGTTTTTGGAGTTTAAAAAGTCTTTATAGATGACTTCGGCGAACATTTGTTGTTTTGTGCATTGGATGAAAAAATAGACTAGTCCAGCAGATCTAAATGTCAATGTTTTATTGGTAATAGGGTTAGTGTAATTATATAGCTTTTGTATCTCACATCGACCCTTGATTCAAAAAGTTGTAAATTAGGTCTCGGGAGTCAATTCTATGAAAATAATTTTGTTTGAAAATATGATATCATTATTGAGTATAAAACATTAAATCTACTCTAATATTATATCTCATTTGCATTTTTGGTATTCTGAATGAATCACGAGGGCCCCACCGAAAACTTAGAGAAACTCCATGTTTGTTGGTGTATCACCAACTAAGGAAGTTGCTTAAGAGACCCACCCTATGGTCGCTTAAGAGACCCTATGGTCGCTTAAGAGACCAAGATACAGCTTAAGTGGCCATGATGACGTGCCCCCTGTCGCTTAAATTAACCTACGGTCACTTAAGCAATGGTCACTTAAGAGGCCAACCAGCCCAGCTGAGATAACTTTGTATCTTAAGTGACTACATTGTTGCTTAATCAACTACATTGTTTCTTAAGCAATCACAGCTGGGCCTCATATAAAAATCCATTTTTCTTGATTATCTACTATTTTTGGTACTTGGAGCTTTGAATTTTAGAGTTATTGCGAGATTTCATCTATTTCCAAACTTGGATAAGCTCCACATCCCTATTTTAATTACTTTACTCCAATTTTTTTTCTTTTTCATGGGTTTAAAATTCTAATTTCATTGATAACCAAAAATACTTACAATTGTATCAAAACAACTTGGACTAACTATGTAATGCCCCAGATCTGGTACCCGAAATGCTACATGGTGCTCATGATCCAAAGGACCACAAGCTAACCCATGACTGATATCTGTACCTGTATACTGCAAACTATACTGTATAATTGTAGAAACATAAACTGAAAGGCCATAAGGTTCAAGACTGTAACATAACTGATAAACATATAACATCTAAATGGTGTATGAAATACCCAAAACAAAACTAAAATAACATGATAGTCTGGAAAGCCTCTAACTCACTGAACTATCTAGACGAGGAGTTGATGGGACATGTTCCCAACTAACTCGAACTAATAAATTACTTAATGATATAATAAATAATGATTATGTTCTCGAGAGATGAAGACTTACTTCTAACTCTGACTACTGAGACTGGAATGCTACTGATGCACTGGAGCTCATGTCTCTGAACCTATGGTATAAGACACCATAATGCAAATGCGTCAGTACTTTAAATATACTAGTATGCATGTGAGGTAGGGTAAATACATGGGGTTCATATGAATAAAACACACTGGCTAACTAATTAATATGGATGTGAGAATACATGCATGAAAACAAAGTAACTATATCTAAGATCGTGATAGCATGAGTTTACTAATAATTAACAAGACTGATAACTGAGTTCTGATGACTGATATAACTGATAGCATGAGTGACTGTATCTGACAGTCCTAGATCTGATGGATCTAGATGAGTTTCATACAATTCTGAGTTGGCTATATCTGGCAGTCATGAATTCTATAACTGAAACTATGGGAAATAGTTATCTAACCGACATGCCCCTAATATGCCATTATGGCTGAGCTGGGGTCTAATCTTAAACCCCAATTGGAAGGGTGTCAATACCGCACCACTAGTAAGGATAATATGTATCCCTCATGTAACAAGTAACTCTAGTGAGAACAGTGGGAACCCTCATATAATAAGTTAAGACACCTCATCTACCCTCATATAGAAGGCTATGATATCTCAACCTACATTGGCTACATAGTTCAAGAACGCAAGGATTGCTTCTAAGAATCATATCCTCATGTAACAGGTGAGTTCCCATCCTTGGGTTGACTCGGTGCTAACTCCTACTCTCATCTAAATAGACACTGAACATGAATTACTGAACTGAATTAACTGAATTCTGTTGATTGACAAAATACTACTGAGATTACTGAATTACTGAGATTTGCTGAGTCACATGACTGACTGAGTTCTATTGATCATAGCTTGACTGAGAATATCATGAAACATGTCACTGAATCTAGGCACACAACTATATTTTTTGGGTACAAGTATCCCTAGGACTCGATGGAAGGAAACTGACAAGGCATGACATTCTTGAATACATGACCAATCATCAACAATCCATAATTCAATAATTGAAGATATTTCACGGGCATTTGATTATCATAGCTTGAAACGTGAATAAGATAGGATGTATACATAGCATAATTTCATAAGACTTAACTCATGAGCAATCCATCAAACAAATGTCAATACATAAGAATAACATGGAAGTCATTTTTGATCACAATCTAGCTATATTGCATAATTCCATCTTCCAAGGAAGTTTATCAAACACCTTGCATGCACCCATAGGGCATAGGTTTAATCATCAAATTGACATATTATAAATAACTCAATTTATGGATTTCACTCACTTGCTAATGTAGTTTCATGAAAAACTCATAAATATTCCAATTTGGGAATCATATAACAAGATAAACATGGTTACAATCAACCCACAAAATAAATTACATGATTCATAATTTAAAATAGGGTTCTTGAGCTTTATGGATGAAAGAAATCCATAAATCAACACTACACATACCTTAGTTCTTGGTTTAGCAAAGATTGACGGAGAGACTTTCTTGAAATTGAATTCTAAATTGAAACCCTAGCTTGTTCTTGAGAGAAAATTAAGAGAAACTAGTATATTTTAGATTCCAAATAGTTGAATCTTATGTTAAAGGGATTAAATAGGGGTGGGAAACTGACAATTTTAAACCTGGATGTATCTTTCAAATTGGTGAAAATTTCCCAAACTGGACCCCTGATGCAACGCAGCACTATCGCATCGTGTCACTGGAATTTGACAACTGGGAAATTAACGGATGACGCGATGTGGTGCCATTGCATTGCCACTTTATTTACAACCTAGAAGTTTGGCGTGATGCCCCACTACTGCGGACCCCTACTGGAATTTGACAATTGTCATTTTCTCTTGTGGTGCGGTGCGCCACTGACTAATATGGTGTTGTTTTATGATAGGTACTTGAAATAGTCATAACTTCTTACCCGGTTATCAGATTTAGGCAAATCTTATATCTACTGAAAGCTTCTTAGTTTCCCTCATGACCAAAAATGAAAATCTTAAAAATTCCTTATGCAATAAACATCATTCAATTTAGAAGATAATACTAGATATTCTTAGGATAAAATTAGTTAGAAAACATCGGGGTATTATAAATTGCTACCTTATATCTCTATCACTACGGCATCTATAAAGGTAATCAATACAATTTAGAGTTTGTGCTTTATTACTACATCTCCTAGTTTTGTGATATACATTAAGCTTTTGGAGTGTATTGTGCCATTTGGTGTTATTCCTTCCTCTGATATGAATGTGCTGGACAACCTCCTTCAGTATTGTATCAGCATTTATTGGTGTCTGCTGGAATCTGCCTCTACTTCTTTCCCTCCATATCAATGAAGCTACCATAGAAAGCCCATTGAAATTTTTGCTAGTCCAGTTTTACTTCTAGCCATTGTGTTTATCCATTGCAGCTCACAATCCTAATCTTGTATTACTCTTCTATGTCCTATCTAAAAACATAACCTTTGCCATAGAATATTAGTCTTTACATAATTAAAAAACAAGTGATCAAATATATTTAGTACCTGGCTGTAAAATATGCAATCTGTTAGAATTTGTATACCAAACTTTAGCAAGTGAAGAACAATTGCTAGCCTGTACTGGACAACTAACTATAGTATAATCTTGAATTGTGGGTGGATCTATTTATGTAAAGCAAGGTTCTTTCAAGCAACCCTTGGATACTGAGGCATCAACAATTTGTACATTTTGTGAATGGAGAAGAAGTTTCCTTGCATTACTTTCACAAAGGCTATGTGTAGTCCACCAGGCCTCAAAGGACTTTGTATGATCCATCTTTTATCCAACAATATCTTCATTATTACCTAAGAATCATTCTTAGGCATTAGAAGATCTTCTAAGGTTTTGTTGTTTATGTAGTAACTATGTATCTATTTGACCCACATGCATTCTTTATTTTTGAAGATATTCCATAATTACTTCAGTATTGTTGCTTTATTCCATATGCATAAATTATCAATGTTCAACCCACCAATATCTAGAGGCTTACAAATTTATTCCCGTGATACTAGTGCTTTCTTTGAAACTGTTACATTGCCAGACCATAAAAAGGTCCTTCATATATACTTTATGGCTTTGATTACTCTTTTTGGCATTATAAAGTTCCATGCCTAGTATGTTTGCACCCCAAAAATAACTAATTTGATAAGTTAAACCCTTCCGGCATAAGACAATAGTTTTGCACACAAATAAGGTACCTTTGCTATACTTTTTTCTATAAAAGGTTTATACTGGGATATATTTTGTTCTCTGGATCCTAATGGAACACCCAAATATATAAAAGGAAGAGACTCATCAATAAACCCTAACTCTTCCAAGATCTCTCTTTTTGTGTGACCAGCAATCCCAACAACATGGAGAGAACTCTTGTCTAAGTTGGCTTGTATACCTGAGGCACCTAAGAACCTTAAGAATACAACATTCATTATTTGTACTAATAATAGAACACCTTTAGAATATTAATTTAATCTCATCACCTAAAACTTGTTGAAAACATGATTTTAAAGTTAAAATTTGGGAATTTTGGCTTGAAGGCCCAAAATGGTTTTCTTCATGTTTAAACATTGTTTTTAACCTGTGTTTACTTAGATTTTCTTTAATGTCTTCTTTCAATCATGGATTACATATCTATGAACTAAAATTCTAGTTTTACCCTATTTTTTGGGGGAGAGAGATTCCATTTTAATGTCGACTCAAAAATAGGCCATATGGGTATCATTAGCTTCATTTTGACACATCTATTATATATTTGTATTTTTTAGTTTGTTCCAATGTTGTTCAAAAGGGGAAGGTTCTATGTTGAAGACTTTTTGATCAAGTTTTCTTTATTCGGGGTAGGTTATTGCTTAACTTTGTTCAGACCGAGATGGTTAGTAAATATTAATATATAAGCATATTATGGGTATTAATTCTAAAAATGGTTTTATTAATATTATATGATCATCTGGGGTCCTATGTTGTTTTTATCGGTGGCATAAGACATTATTTGTTATGTGTGATCGCGTAGGGTCTTATTTTCTGGCCTAGTATATATATACTTAGTTGCTTTCTTCTTACTGAAAATTACCTACATTGGATTTATGTGGTATCAATGACATATTATTGCATATCTTACTCTACTGGTATATGGATCATGGATGCTTGGCTTATTGAGTGAATTTTTGCTCAAGTTCTTGTGTATTAGTTGGATTTGAAATTCTATTTTTTTTTGGTTGTGAGAATTACATCCTCATATCATATATAAATTTATGAGGTGTTTGTACTACTAGTAAAATTCTTGCTTTTCTAACATAAATATGACACCTTTAAAAAACCTCTATCAAAGATCATGTATCAAAGAGGAGTTATAGATATTGTATTGGTATTGGTATTGATTATTGGATTGTATAGGGTTATGTAATCCCCTATGGATCCTACCTTGAGAGCAATACTCGATAGGTATATACGGAGGTTATGAGACAACCTCGGACATATCACACCATAATCATCATCATTATCATTTTTGTTGCATTTCATGCATTATACATCTCCAGTGATTGTACTTTCATGCTTGATTTGATGTCTATTTAATCTATGCTTCTTTTCCATATATGTACTTGGTGTTTGTTTTATATTTTTGAACTGTTAGTAGACACGGTGTGGGCTATCATTTGAGATATTTTCTAATTGTAGGTGACATACCCATAATTTGTATTTTATACTTTATTTTCTACTTTGCTCAGTCAACCTATGATACATAAAGAGTACATGCAGACTGTACTTATCCTATAATGGCCCCTCAAGTCATTTTCTTTATTTCTACTCTTTTACGCTATTTAAAGCTTTCCTCTAGCTACCCAAGGTTATTAAGGACTTGCTAGAACTGATAGTCTAATTACTAGGTAGTTTATTTGGTTTTTAGAGCCAATTCCCTATTTTAAAGCCTTAGTTCATTAAAATGGGTTACCGAGCAAAAATTTTATTCAAACAGCTTGGTCTATAAATTTTGACTGTTCCGATAGCTTTAGAAGATTGATTTTGACCCTTAGTTAAGGTATTGAGGCTTCTGGACTCATTTCAAGCTATTAGATATAAGATAAGAAAATGACAAATAGGTGTGGGACCCATTTTTTATCAAAAAACCTTGGATGGAAATTTCACTATGCCATTAAGTCTGAAATGTCAAATTTTTTAAGGCAGTATAGTTGGTTTGCAAAGTCACAAGTTGGTGCATGATATCTGGTGTGACCTCTAAAGTTACCTTTTAGGTGCTTTATCAGCACTAGCTCAGCCAATATGAACTGCTTTAGTGGTCACCTGGGCACTTTAGTGGCTAGCGCTAAAATGGCCCAAGGCTCATTTTAGCAGCTTAACTTTTCAATAAGGGACCAGTTTAGCGGTCAGATGGGTCCTTTAGCATCGAATTTTAAGCATCCAAGTGTTTACTTTAGCAGCACCCGTGAGCTTGGAAGGGTGTAAATACTCCACATGGCCCAATTTTCACCATTTTTCTCCCATTCTCAAGAGACTAAAATCCTTAAAATTGGGAGCTCTTGAGAGAAACAATAGTAGGTGATTTTGGAGCTTGGATAAAGCTTATTTGTGTGATTTTCCATTGAATTAGAGGTAGGATTCTATTATTTGCATGGTTGATCTCTTCATACTCTTTCAAAAATCCCTAAAACCTTGGTGACTTGATTCTAGCACTATTAGGGCTTGAGATTCACCCATTTTAAGGGTGAATTTTCCTTGAGCATAGAAGGATTTTGTGTTGGTCTCCAATGTATGATTCTATTAACGAGCCCCACATAGGATTTTATGTAATTTTGGCTCCAATGCATCATTGTGCAATATGGGTATCATTGTTCTCATTTTAATGGGTAGATTGATATTTTAATAGCTGTGGCGCCTTGCAGAAGCTTCTAAAAATGGAAAATTGATGATTTAGCAGATTTCTTGGATTCTTATTTGGTGCCCAGGTAGACTAGGTTTACCCTCTTCATTGATTGAGTTGTCTCGTAGTATACTTATGATATTATGCTAGATATAGGGTTGTATTTAGGTGTTGGATAGATGAGTGAACATATTTTGTTTTGTTAGACAATTTAGGCCATCTTGAGGCCGTAAACATAGAATAATTAAACCAGTTATTCATGTCATAGGTGGTTTGGGCTTTTTGATTTATCCATAGAATAGAAATATCTTAGTTACTCAAGTTAGGTGAAATTGCCTTTGTAGCTATTCTTTTGGATAGGATTGCCTTAGTTGTTCATGTATGAGAAGGATTAGTATCTTGGGGCTATTTAGGGATTACTTGACATCTAGAAATTAACTTAGACACCTTATCCTAGTCTGAGATAGTAGTTTTGTAAAGTGGATTTTGGGGATTAAAGTGGGCCCTTTGGACCCACCTTATGCTAAAACTTCTGATAGCCTTTTAGACTTATTTAAATATACTCTTACTAATGGTTGGGTTGACACATGATGAGATTGTATACATATTTATTGAGAATATAGTGGATATTGAAATATTAATGTTAATTCCAAGTATCACTAATCATATTACTTATATACATGATTAAGGACATAAATTATAAGTATGGGAAATGACATGGCTTCTAAATATAATTTAATATATGGCCTATTGTCATACTTAATGATATAGATATTGACATGATTAACTATATGGCTTATATATGTATAATATATCTGAATGAAGCTTCAAGCGTAGTTCTGGGGCTTCTCAGTAGAAGGTTGAATAGGATTGAAGAGGTGCCTTTCAGATATGATTAATGAATTAACTGATGATTTTGACTATTGGCATGACCTATGAGTATGGTTATTTCCATTCATTATAGAGACGGTATTGATATAGTTTACTAAGGTTGAGTTATAAGTATGGCTTGTTGATGTGTGTTATGAGTATGGTTATAAATATGAGCATTGGTTTAAGTCCGACAATTGATTGTGATATTGATGATATGAGCACCGATTCAAGTTTGATAATATAGTTAGGATATTGGTGATACGAGAATTGGTTCAAGTTTGATAAATGGGAGTTAATTATGATATGATATGTTATTTTTAGGAATGGTAGGACAAGTGGTAGATTATTGTTATTTGATTAATTGCCTTCCATGATTGTACCCTTTATTCTTTTAGGGGTCTGTAATGGGTTATTTACTTTTCCATACTTATTGGCTTATGGGTCCTAATATTGTAAATTTCATGGAATGTTATTTATGTTATTATCTTGTATTCATTCATTTACTTATGTATAGTGGCGTTTGATTGTATTTCTTGGTTTTCCCTTTTACCATGTTTTAGCTTACTTTATCTCGCATTTTATCATATTTATATCATAATTTAGCTTGGTCGTTCAATGATGATTACTGAGTACTCATGGTTTTGGTACTAATACTGCACTTCTATTCATTTTTGGTGCAAATTCAAGTACTAGTTGTCGTTGTTAATCAACTTTCATGATATACTAATTTTGGAGTTTGGGTGAGCTCTTGGAGTTAGAGTTTCCCTTTTCCCAACTATGTCTCTATGTTTAGTTTTTCATTTTTGAGAAGGATTGTATTTTACTATTCAATACTTATTGTTCATTTATAGTATCTCTTATATGGAAATACTGAATCATGGGAGGATTGTTGATTTACTATCTATCTATCTATTAGATCTTTATGCCTGCATTATTGCTGTTTCAGTTTTTAATTGTTATGTTTTGTCAGTTAGGTCATTTTACACCAAGATATCCCATTACATCTAGCATCGATCTATGGTTTAACTTATATACTGGTGGGATAGAGTAGGTGCCATCATGACACATAAATCGGGTCGTGACAAATTGGTATTAGAGCCTAGGTTTCACCAATATTGTTTGTACAAGATCAAATGACAATAGTGTCCATGGATTGGAATAATGGTGTTTGTTTATTATCTTTGGAAGGCTATATGACATTCTTAGGAGTTCTTCACTTCTTTCATGCATTTTATGCCAAGAGTCTAAGTTGGTTTCTAAAGCATTCCTTTTGTCTCTTTCTTTCACAAATATCTAGAAAATGTATTATCGCTACACGAGATAAGGGTCTCAAGATGGAGCCTAAAGATTCTGCAACTTCTCATGGGTGACCTAGAGGGTATGGAAATCCTCAAGATGTGTCTCTAGCTAAGGGCCAGGATAGCTGACCTTAATTAAACCCTATCCCTGCTTCAAAGCCAAAGATTTATCCGCCATAGCTAATGGTGGGATAAGGGCCAGCCTAGGCTCTACTGATATTTATTTCTTCTTTAGTGCTTTAGGATGCTTTGGTTCAACTTTTGGGATTGGTTGGTGGTACACTATCTGATGTACACAGTCTACATATCAGAGTAGTACTAAGGTAGGAGTTCATTTTGTAGCTACGACTCCCAAAGTTGAGGTACCTTTTTCTCCTGTAGTTTCTCAGCCGGTAGTTCCCCAGCCTGTTATTTTTGCCAAGGAGCAGAACATGCTGGGTAGATTTTTGAGATTGGCTCTTTCTCGGTTTTCTGATGCATCGAGCAAGGATGCTTATGGATTTCTTATTTCTTTTGAGGATAGGCTATATAATTTAGGACTTGTTGAACCTCATGGTGTGGACTACACTATTTTCCAGTTAGACTTGGTAGCTCGACATTAGTGGAGAAGTCATCTTAATTCTAGACCAGCAAGATCTTTCTCTTAGAAATTTACCCAATTATCTAAAATCTTCTTGGAGAAGTATAATCCCCAGAATCATAGGGATAATTTGAGAGATCAGTTTTCTAGGTTTGAGCAAGGCTCCATGACTGTTGTGGAATATGAGGCTCTATTTCATAAGTTGGATAGGCATGCTACTTCTGTTCTAACTATTAAGAATGAGAGGGTTCCTTGCTTTGTTGGAGAATTGAGACTTTTTCTTTGTATGTCGACAAAGAGTATGGTTGTCATGGGTAGGTATTTATGCTAAGGTTTATGATCACGCAATGCTTATGGAGTCTATTTATTATGGGTATATCTTTTTCTGAGGTTTATGATCATGCCTATCTTATGGAAAAGATACATTACGAGGCCTATGGGGGCAGCAATAAGAGGCTATGATACTAGGGTAGGTTCAGTGGGAGCCGTATTAGTTCATAATTTAGAGGTAATGGTTCTTAGTATAGGTACCCTCGGCGTCAGTCATATAGTATCAGGGTCAATCTATTAGACCCATTTAGGTATCTCTTCAAATTATCGATAGAGGATAGTCTAGTTTCAGTAATTTTCCTAGCCAAAGCAGCGATCAGTCCCTAAGCAGTTTTTCTTCTAGTTATTCTAGTCATGGTCAATTAGTCTTTGAGATTTTCATCTTCTAGTTATTCTAGTCATAGAGGTTCTTTTGGGTCAATGGAATCTTCTGGTTTTGGTACAGTTCAAGGTTTATGTCATTTTTGTAGATTTTTTGGTCATATCGCACGAGAGTGCGCCAGTCGTGGAGCACTTAATTCTGTAGATCAAAGTGTTACACCTTTTAGGGAAGTTCATCCTATGGATAAAGGTGGTATGCATAGTTAAAGGGTTGGTCTCCAGGGTGCTCGTGAAGGTTCTAAAGTAGGTGGGGTAGGAGATTGGTCAAGATCCCAGCCAGGTGGAGGGCGTGGTCAATTATTTATAGTTCCTATTAGATCCAAGGTTGAGCCTTCATATACTATTATTAAATGAATAATTTTGGTGTGCTGTTATTTGGTTTTTCTTTGTTTTATCTATGATCCACTTATTCTTATGTTTATCCATATTATACTCCACGATTAAATTTATCTTAGGATTTAGTATATGTTCCTTTATGTGTATCTACTCCTATGGTTGATTCCTTAGTAGTGGATTAAGTTTGATAATTATGTCTTGTGACTGCTAAAGATGTTGATATTCATGTTGATTTTATTATATTAGCCATAGTGTCTTTTGATAAAATTCTTGGCATGGATTGGCTATCCCACTATCAAGCGATCCTGGATTATTTTGCCAGGACTGTTACCTTAGTTATGCCTGACATACCCCCGATAATATGGTAGGAAGCTGTTAGCCGCGAGCCATGGGTATTATTTCTTATATATGTGCTAGGATACTTATTTGATTTGTTGTGAGTCTTATCTTGCTTATATTCGTGATGTTAGTATGGAAAGGCTATCGCTTGACTCTGTTCCTATAGTTCAAGAGTTTCCTAATGTTTTCCCTACCAATGTACCTGACTTACTCTCGAGAATTGTATTGAGTTTGTTATTGATCTTGAGTTATGAACCCAATCAATTTCTATGGAAACTTTACTTATGGCTACTGTCGAGCTCAATGAGCTGAATTCTCTCTTCAGGACCTTCTTGGGAAAGATTTCATCAGATCGAGTATATCTCCTTGGGGAGAACCTGTGTTATTTATTAGAAGAAAGATGGCTCCATGTGTATGTGTATTGATTATAGGCATCTTAATAAAGTGATGGTGAAGAACCATTATCCTACGACATGCATTTATTATTTTTTTGACTTGCTTCAGGGAGTAGTGGTTTTCTTTAAGATTAATTTGAGGTTCATCTACCATCAGTCGAGGATTCAGGCTAAGGATATCCCCAAGACAGCCTTTAGAACCCAGTACAGTTATTATGAGTTACCAGTGATGTCTTTTGGGTTGACTTACGCCCTAGCCGTATTTATGGATTTGATGAATCGCATGTTCAAACCTTATTTAGACTCCTTCGTGATTGTGTTCATCTAGGACATATTTGTCCATTTTAGGAGTAGAGAGGAGCATACACAACATTTGAGAATTGTGCTCCATACTTTAAGGTATCCTCATCTTTTTGCCGAATACTCTTAGTATGAGTTTTGGCTTGAGATAGTGACATTCCTTGGACATGTGGTGTCTAAGGATGGTATTATTGTAGAACCATCAAAGATCGAGGCCATTGCAGATTAGGCAAGGCCTACATCTCTTATTAAGGTTTGTAGCTTTATTGGTTTTGCTGTCTACTATAGGCAGTTCATTGAAAATATTACTACTATTGCAGCACCTATAGCCAGATTAACTCGAAAGGATGGCCCTTTTCGTTGGTTCGAGGAGTATGAGTCAAGCTTTCAAAAGCTCAAGGAGTTTATTAGTTTAGATCTTATTTATCTCTTCTTTATAAGGGTGAGGATTTTACTGTGTATTATAATTCTTTCGATGTTTGTTTGGGTTGTGTATTGATTCAGCGGGGTTTTGTTATTTCTTATGTGTTGAGGAAGCTAATGGTGCATTAGCACAACTACCTATCTAATGATTTAGGGTTGGCAGTGCTAGTTTTTGTTCTTAAGATTTGGAGGCATTATTTTTATGGTGTCTATTGTGAGATTCCACATATTATCATAGTCTTCTATATCTTATGAACCATAGAGAGCTAAATCCTAGGTTGTGTAGATGGATGGAGCTCCTTAAGGATTATGACATCTCAATCTTATATCATCCGTGCAAGATAAATGCGGTAGCAGACATCTTGAGTCGAAAGGCGGTGAGTATGGGTATCTTGGCTGGTATTTCTATTTCTAAAGGTCATTGAAACGGGACACTCAGTCCTTAGAAAACTTGATGGTGTGACATGTTATTTCAGACCCTAGGATGATCCTTACTAGTGTTGTGGTGAGTTCCTCGCTAATTGAGCATATTTATGATTTCCATTTTGAGGATAAGAGACTTTGCATTATTCATGATCAGGTATTGACTGGTGAGTCCAAGAGATCTACTCTAGATTCTTCTTGTATCTTGAGATTTAATAGTTGTATTTGTGTTCCAAGGGTTGATGATTTGAATTAGACAATTTTGTGTGACGTTCACACCTTCAAAAATTCTATTAACTTGGGTATAACTAAGATGTACAGAGACTTGAGACAACATTATTGGCGGAGTGGCATAAAGAAAGATGTGGCAGATTCTATAGCTCATTGTCTATGCTGTCAGCTGGTGAAGGTAGAGCATCAGTGATCTTGTGGTTTGATTCAAAGGTTTCCCATTCCCAGGTGGAAATGGGAGCAGATTACTATGGACTTTGTTAGTGGGTTTCCCTGTACCTCCCATAATTCTATTAGTATTTGTGTTATTGTGGATTGATTGACCAAGTTGGTACATTTTATTCCTATTCAGATGTCCTTCAGTGCCGAGAGGTTGGCTTGTATCTATGTTAGTGTGATAGTCCATCTGCATGGTGTGCCTAGATTTATCATTTCAAAACAAGGTTCAATGTTCTCTTCTAGTTTTTAGAAAGCATTTTAGGAGGTGTTAGGTGCTCAGGTGGATCTTAGTCTAGCCTTCCATCCTCAAACCAATAGGCATTTAAAGTGGACTATTAAGGTTCTCGAGGATATGCTCCAAGCCTGTGTTATGGATTTTTTAGGCTAGTAGGAGGACTTAGCCTTAGCATAGTTTGCATATAATAATAGTCATAATTCAAGTATTGAGATGGAACCTTTTGAGGTTTTATATGGTAGGATATGTCGTCCTCCAATTAGATTGCTTAAGACTTTCAAGATTAGGCCCCTTAGTACTGACTTGCTTCAAGATTCGTAGGATAGAGTCAGGGTGATTCAGGAGAGGTTAAGAGTAGTTAAGAGTAGGTACAAGGCTTATGTAGATTATAAACTTTATGTCTTGAGATTTCGCATTCTTAAGAGACTAAAACCCTAAAAAATGGGAGTTGTTGAGAGAAACAATAGAGGGTGATTTTCGAGCTTGGAGGAAGTTCATTTCCGATTTTCCATTGAATTAGAGATAAGATTCCATTATTTGCATTGTTGATTTCTTGGTAATTTTTCTAATATCCTAAAACCTTGGTGTCTTTATTGTAGTACCATCAGGGCTTGGAATTCACCCATTTTTTTACAGTAAATATTCCTTGAGCATAGAGAGACATTTTGTTGGCCTCAATTATGCGATTTCATTAATCGTCCCAGATGATATATTACATAATTTTAGACCTAATTCACAATAGTGCAATATGGGTTTCATTGTTCTTGATTTGATGAAATTGAGATTTTGATAGCATGGTACCTTGTGGAAGCTTCTTGAAAGGAAAACTTAGTAATTTAGTGAATTATTCGAGTGTTTCTTCAAAGACCAAGTAGACTACTGATAACACTCAACTCACTCCCATGTTTGAGGGGTCAGGTGGTCGTTTTCAATAACCCAACTCCAGTTGGAGTCGAATCCATAAGGAGCGAATTTCAAATTTCAAGTCCTATGGGTGCTCTAATTAGTAAAAGGTTACCTGGAATGCTAACAAACACGACATACAAAATAAAATAGGGGATTTGATTAGGTATTTGTTTGTAATTATTTTTTGTTAGCAATGCCTGAATATAACACTTTTGACTTAACATAAAGATTTTAGGAGATCTTGGAATTATGTCTGCCTAAAAGTAAAAGCATTTGGGATAGTTTTGGTTTAACATGAAACTTAGTTGTTAACTAATGGATATGCTAGGTCGACGATCATTATGGTTAATCTTTCAATAAAACCACAACAATTTCACCCATTGGCTTTTTTGAGCGCCTAACAAGTGTGAAATTCGTAATAACCCAAAACCTCAATCAAGCATCCCTATTTCTAGGATGATGCTCTTGACATGATTTACACTACAATTACACTCATTTCTAAGATTGCAAAACGTGGAAAACCATAGGCTTAATTATCCACCATTGCATTATCCCCCTATAACCCTTTTCAAGGATTTTATGGGTTACCTCAAGTTCACCTTCATCCCTCTTTCAATGATGACGAAGGGTTTCTAGAATTTGAGGTTTTCACCCATCAAACCTATTTGGAGATTTGGGGTTTTCACCCAGAAATTCAAACTCATATATTCAAGTGATGGTAGAATTCATATTCAACAACTAACACTCATGTAAACACAACAATACCCACACACAATTACACTTTAGTTCAATATAATCCGAAGACTAATTTGCTTAGCTACTCGTGAATAAAGTCAAGAAAGATATACCATAAGTATTATCCAAAGCATTCAATCTTCACAAAATACTAAGAAATCAAGCATCCACAATTAGTTACACACTTGCCCAATTAGGGTTTCTAGCTTCCAAATCAAAATTGTCTATGATTTAAGTAATACCCAAAGAAGAAAAGGTATTTACCTATATGAGGTTTGGGATTCGTCTATGCAATTTTACAAAACTTTATTGGGTCATATTCCCGCTGAACCGAGATCTCGTAGATTCAACAGCAACTACAGCTGTGCGACTACGGTTCTGCTCTGCAATCACATTATGTGGACTATCTTGACTGAGCACAATCGCGGCCTGAGGACCACGGTCACGGTAACTGAAGCTGAATTACTCTAGGTCTGCAGCTGCACTGATTTTGCTTCAATTTGATTACTTTTTAGCTCCAATCCCCATATTTTCACCTTTTCAAGCATATACCTGCAAAATGTGGACATTAGTGCATTTAAATCATAATGATGTCTTATTTCATTATACAAAACTTAGTAGTGTACACAAATGTTTGCTTCAAATGAGTGGTAAAATCACCACTTATCAATACCCCCAAGTTAAAACATTGTTTTTCCTCAAACAACACCACCGTTTACTATAAAACAGCTTCACATATCTGCTCACACTCTAGAACCAATGATTATAATGACTCCAACTTGATTATTACCAGAAAAAGTTCTTCACATATAGGAAAAATGGTTTCAACTACACCCCTCAACATAAAATTGAATATTTGAAAGATGCATTAGACTTTGAGGAGCAACCATGTAACAACTACTAACACTCTAGAAATGACTCACTTACTGACCACAACTATGTTATACTTCCTTCTTATCTCTTTGTAGAAGATGACAAAATCACCCACCTCAAATTTTTCACATGCCTCCTCACAAGAAAAAAAAGTTCATACACCTAGTTACCAATCATTCAATAAGGAATTTTTAGTGAAAACACTCTCTCTCTCAAGAAATTCTCCATGTTAACAAGTACCATGCCATAGGCTTGCCCCTATTTTCAATCGTCGCAACAATGACCACACTTGGTTGGGAATCACAAAGGACTTTTTAAGTTTGTAATGTAAGTTTAGTATAGGATAGGATATCAACTTAGGACAATAAGGCTAAAGCCTCCTTGAAGATCTACATCATACTTTCCTCATTTTTTTTTTCCATTGGGCTAATTTTTTTTTTTTAATATTCTGCCTACTTTTCCTTTCCTTGGTTTTCCTAGTTTTCACCTTCTCTTCTATTTTTTTTTTTGGCATAAAACATGTCTTTCTTTCCTTTGTTGGATCTTTTCTTTATTCTAATCATTTTTGTTTATTAGCATAAGTTTGTAGGCACTTTCTTATGATTCCATGGACCAGCTATAGACCTTTTCAATCCCCACCACCCCCCAACTTAGGCTTTTAGCCTCAAATTGTATTTTTAAGTTCAAGGAGGGTAGGGTTCAAAAGAGGAAAAATAGATGGGTCAAGGCTTATAATATGTTAGCCAAATAAAAGTCCAAAGGCTTAAAGAGGGTGACTAGGGGTAACTCCTTTGTATTGGTAGTTTTATAGGTTAAAGTGCGCTTCCAATGTCGCAAGATGACCTATGATTATTTTAACAACCAAGCAAAATCAAAATTTAGCTTTCAAAGACTAATGAGGCAAGTTCTAGATGGTACAAGTACATAAGATATAGACAAATAAGCTCACACACATGGCATTCAAATTTCATCAAAGGGGTTCAATTGTTCCTCTCGCTTGAGAAAAAGCTGGAGTATTCTCTATTCTTCCAAAGTCAATTTTAAGAGTCATGTAAAGAGGAAAGGTTTTATCACAAAGTTTCTTACATCCATGCCCCTAGAATTTCACAAAATTTTTGGACGAAGGGGGTGGTTTGTTTTGCATCTACACCATGCATAATTTGCTAATCATAGCAACAACCCAAGTTATTGTCTCACATTGTGGCTCTAATACGAGAAAACCACCCACATGGATTCTCGAACTTCGTCAATGGGTATGAATGTGATCTTAAATCATCAATTCCACATATACTCAAACTTTTCTTGCGTTGACCATGATGCCATGGGTACTTAGACTTAGCTTGCATCCATGGTTAACTACCCAATTACGATGCTTTCCCCTTAAGAATATCATCACTTAGTTTATCATAGGGAAAAGTTCGGCTATTAAAACTAAATGAAAGTAAAAAACTAAGAACAAAGTAACTAATCCATGTAAATATGGGCACCATCAGAGTGACCGAATATTATAACCCAAATAAAAACAAGAATCATCCAAAAGAGTAGAAAAGTATGCAAAAATATTAATAATACTGTCCCTAATAAAAATAATAAGGAGGTACCCCAACTGAAAGGTATCAGTGTCCCCACTACATTAATTATCAAGGATAAAAGAGATAAGGGTGCTCCCTAAAACCGCATCAAAGGCTACTATCACTCTAGTACTCTGCATCATCACCATTATCCTCAAGATTGAACCACTCAGCTGGGGCCTCATCATCATTTTCACCCAAGAAGAAGAAAGTCTATATCAGGGTTTTAGTACTTTCCATAAACTATTCACCCCTTTCCACATTTTGATAAAGAACTTATCCCTCTTTTTCTCCCTTCTAACCACATTTTCATATGCGATCCAGAGGTCTCGGTCTTACTCTACCAGAGAGGAGTAGGCTTTATAAAGCCTATCAATGGTAGATTCTTGCTTATTTTGTTCCTCTCTGTACTTCTTATAATTGTCACATGACATATATAAATGACAGGTGGTGGAAGACTCTCCCAGTCCTTGGGGCAAACTAGACACGAGCTCCCTGATAAATGCAATATAAACTCCAATCTCCTTAAGAGGTCTGGTAGATGTTGGCCTATGAGACTAAAGCTCAATAGATGCCAACTTTTCCAAGTAGATCTTTCTCTTCTTTCCTTTGCCAGGTACGCCCTCTCCTTGAATCCTCAAGGGGTAGATGGGAGAACCAGGATGCACCTATGTATCATAAGTAAATTCTTCAACCCCTGCTCTCCTGCAAAGCTCAGTAATTAAAGAGGGGAAAAAGAGATGTATACCACCTTGATTCTTGAAGTGATCTATTTCATAGACCACCAACTGACCAATATCCAAAGAAAGACTATCTAGAATGCAAGAAACCATTCAAGAATACAGATCTGGGACTATTGTAATATGGGTACAATAAGAGACTCGGATACAAATAATATGAAACCATATCCGAGCCTCAAAGTTCAGTCGTTCATGGAGATGTTGCTTTTAGTCTTTGCCCAAGAGACTTCCTTTCTGGGGCATAGCCGTTGCAACAACTAAATCCCCGGTTTACACCCCTTTGCTTTGAATTCATCCATGTCTACATGTTGGATCCCATAAACATTATTGATTTACTTAACCCCAACTTTCGCCGGTTTGCACCAAATTATAATAGTCACATTGAATGAGTTCGAGAAGGAAACTTCACTGACCCATTGTTCATTTTAAATATAGGGGTTCAGGGAAAAGCACTGCCACACTGTGGCTTCAAGTTTGTCGTAAAATGCTAGTAGTTTCTTTGGCACATTTTCCAAGAAAATACCTTTTTTTGGCAGAATCTTTGTCCTTGGAAGATCACTGTAGCAGTGAGTGTGGTACTCGGGTACCGTGAATCGAATGTGATCATACTTTTCCGAGATGTTGTCCTAAAATCACTAGGCACAGATTTTATCAACTAATGACATTTTACCATTCAAACTGCACCACATTATTCACAAAAGCTCATTGGAATATGTTCTTGGTGGTGTTAGGCTAAAAAATTAAAGTGTAGGATTTTTGGCATGGCAGGAAACTATCCCCGATTACCATAATTGCAGGCCATGAATGCATTCTCATTACCGCAATCATGGCCACCTGACCGCGGCCATGATATCTGTGACTGGTTTCAAGCCAACTCCTCGTGTTCAAATTTGTTACATTTTTTAGGCCACTAGCATGCTTTACAATATGAATTCACATGAAAACCAATTGAACAATGCTAATAAGTGTTTTAATTCCCATTAAAATTCAAATATCATTATTGAAAGTTTACTTGGGCAATGTGTCAAACACTTGGTGTGCACACCTTAATTGTCTACATTTTTCACACACTTTTGAGCACTCAAGAATTCCCTACATGTGTGCACACCTTACTCAAGTAGCCAACACCACACCAATACCAAACATGACAACATGGAGAGCATAACAATCAAAACTTTAGGCCCTCTTTTAATAATACATTCTAGGGCCTATTTTAAAAAATAAGAGTATGGATTCATGATACCTACCAGATTTGTGATGCAAGAGGGATGAAAGGATTATGTTAGAGAATAAAACTTGAAAGAGAGTGTGTGGGGGAAATTAGGGATTAAGTGGCTGAAGTAACCATGACCGCGACCGCGGCCAGGTGGCTATTATCATAGACATGCAGGTGACCATGAACATGGACATGTGGGTGACTACGATTTCACCTAGGGATAGGATTGCGGTAATTGAGAGTATTTCTGATCCCTTGTTTTCCCCTATTCATCTCTTTGCTTAATTTTTATAAATTTTCCCCTGTTCAGTTTTTAATGCAAAATTGTATGCTTTCCTCTTTCCAAGCTCATCCAATGCACTCCATTGTGACAAAAATACATTAGTTATTCATATTCAAAAGCTAACATCTACATTAAAAAAGCATGATAAAAATGATACAAGCCACTTTCGTGGTATATATAGGTTACCTCACACCTAGAGCCTTAGTTAACATTGTGGCACGACATTTTCCTTCAACAATCTTCAAGGTGGGTCCTCAAGCCCCTCCTTATACACCCTCTCACTTTCCACATCCACCACATAAATAATTTAGAGCTCCACAGTTTGCTTCTTTGTTGTGTAAATTTTGAAAGAGACCTCATTCTCTTGTACCCTAAACTTCATTTCTCCCATCTCCAAATTGAAAATAGCTCATCCGGTGGAAAAGAAAGGGCGACCAAGGTTGATAGGTACCTTCGGGTCAATTTCACATCCAATATCACAAAATTCACCAGAAGTATAAACCTATCCACATTAATAAGGACATCAAATAAAATTCCCACCGGCCTTTTAATAGACTGGTCCACTACTAAGAGTTGCATAGAGGTTGGTGTAGGGGCATCCAATAAAATATTCTTGTATATGACAAAAGGCATTAAGTTGATGCTCGCACCAAGGTCAGATAGATCTTTTGAAAACTCATGTTTCCTTATTGTACAATGAATGGTGAGCACTCTGGGGTTGTCTTTCTTTTCCACAACTTTACGATCCATGATAGCACTACACCCATTACTGACCTCAATGATGTCAACTTCGACAAGCTTCTTTTTGGACATCAACTTTTTATTAACTTAGCGTATCTTGGGATCTCTAAGATCACCTCGAGCAATGGTATGCTTATCGATAGATTGCTAAGTCTTGCCATGTACTACCTTAATTTGTCATCTTTATCTTTTTAGGAAATCTCTAAGAGAATAGGGGAAGAACTTGTATTATGGGTCTTGTCCACCATGTGGCTTTTTAACCTCAACCACTTCTTCATCACTCTCATCGATCTCTTTCTCATCATTTTCTTCTCAACTTTATGGTAACACCTCCTTTTTTTTATATTCAAGAAATTTCTCACTTAAGTATCATTTAGAGGGCTCATCAAGTGTATTTCCACTCTTATGACAATTTCTAGAACTTGAGCATCATTCTTTAGATTAGCAATCATGTAACTAGGGAGTCCACCTCTAGTCTTAGCATTTAATTGCATGGAGATTTTCCCAATTTGTGTTTCCATTGCTTGATAGAGGTGGAGTGGTACACCACGGTTTGAGATACTTCAGAGAAGTCACCTTTCAACTCACAAACCATTTTGTCTGTATCTTCCACTTTATTCCATATTCTTTCTAACACATCCTTGGTCTTGAATTTTTTGGGCCGATGGTGCTTGATTCCTTGGCCTTGTCTTGTTCATGAGGAGGAACATAACGGTAAAAATCACACTTTCTATCCCTCCAATCTCTTTCCTGCTCATGGTCTATCCAACCATGATTCCCACCCTGCCTTTGATAGGCGGAGATGGGAAACCCCTGAGTAGTTATCCAAATACTGGATTTCCTTATCCAACTTCTTTTTTCCTTCATCATCTTCATAAGATTTTGATATTGTGGCATTTACCACTTTTACTGGTGAACTGATAACATGCTTTGTCAAGATTTCAAGTTGGGTCATCATTTTCGCCATGGTCTCGTCCTTCTCTTCATTCTACTTTCTTTATTCACTATTAACCATGGAATTAGTGGAAGAGATATTAGGAACTTAGGTATCCTGGGTATGCCAACCTTGCTTTTGCTTTGATACTTCACCTATCAATAGAAAGACCGCATAGTGGTGCATCTTTACTATGGAGCCACCCGCTGCATTATCAACTACCATTTTGTTTAAAGGATTAAGGGCACAACAGAATATCTCAAGAAGCATCTTCTCCTGGACTTCATGATTTAGGCATTGGGCAAATTTTCCATTAAACCATTCCCAAGCTTCAAATAATGGCTCTCCATTCATTTTACAAAAATTCAAAATTTTATCCCACTTTTGAATCATTTTAGATGGTGGGATGTATCTATAAAGAAATACTACAGTAATCTCATCCCATGATGTAATTGTGCCAGGTGAAAGTGAGCGGAGCCATAAAGCTACCTCGCCCATTAGTGAGAATGGAAACAGGCGAAGATAGTTGGATTCTTAATTAATGTGTCCTATATTAAAAGGTGCACACACTTCTAAGAAATTCTTCAAATGGACATTTGGGTCCTCAAAAGCGTGACCCCCATACAATCCTTTCATTTGCTGCATATGAAGCATGATACTAGTCATATGGAAGACTTTGTTCCCATTAGTTGGTAGCATAAGGATTGCATTTGTTTGTCCCACTTCATTTAGTTGGCCTTTATCATCTAGGGGACTGTCAAAGGGGTCCATGTTGCTTCCGTTTTCACTAATTTTTCCATTGACACCTCGATCAACTAAATAGAAAATTTCAAAAACAACAAATAAAGTAAATTATATCAACCCGAGTATTCCCAAGTAAGAATCACACCACACAAGTGAAATCTATATTCCACTCCCCGACAATGGCACTATTTTGATAATGCTCAACTCACTCCCATATATGAGGGCTGAGGCGGTCATTCTCAATAACCTAACTCGAGTTACGTTCAAATACACAAGGAGCAAATTACAAATTTCAAGTCCTATGGGTGCTCTAGTTACTAAAAGGTTACCCGGAATGCTAACAAACACAACATGTAAAATAAAATTGGGGATTTGATTTCGAATTTGTTTTTAATGATTTTTTGTTAGCAATGCCCGAATATAACACTTTCAACGTACATTAAAGATTTGAGGAGATCTTAGGATTATGTTAACCTAAAAGTAAAAGCATGTGGATTGATATTGGTTTAACATGACACTTAATTTTTAACTAATGGATAGGCTAGGTCAAAGACCATTGTGGTTAATCTTTCAATAAAACCATAATATTTTCACCCATTGGCTCTTTTGAGCACCTAAAAAGTGTGCAATTCATAATCACCCAAAATCTCAATAAAGTATCCCTATTTCTAGGATGATGCTCTTGATATGATTTACCCTTCAATTACACTAATTTATAAGATTGCAAAAGGTAGTAAACCATAGGCTTAATTGTCCACTATTTCCTTGTCCCCCCTTAACCCTTTTTCAGATATTTTATGGGTTACCTCAAGTTCACCTTCATCCCTCTTTCAATGATGATAAAGTGTTTCTAGAGTTAGGGGTTTTAACCCATTAAACCCATTTAGAGATTTGGGGTTTTCACCCATAAATTCCAACTTATAAATTGAATCAATGGTGGAATCCATATTCAACAACTAACAATCATGCAATTACAGCAACACCCATACAAATTACACTTTAGTTTAATATAATTCGAAGACTCATTTTCTTGGTTACTCATGAAGAAAGTAAAGAAAGATATACCATTAGGATTATCCAAAGCATTCATTCTTCAAAAAATACTAAGAAATCAAGTCTCCATAATTAGTTACCCACTTGCCAAATTAGGGTTTCTTGCTTCTATTTTAAAATTGTCTATGAGGTAAGCAATACCCAAAGAAGAAAGGGTTTTTTCCTAAAAGAGGATTGGGATTCATGTCTGCAATTTTACAAAACTATACTGGGTTAGTAATCCTAGGACTGTGTCAATAGGTGGGGGTCATACTTTTCGGATGCCATATTTCTTATCTCTTATTTCATATTGCACTTATTTATCTTATTTCGTATTGCTTTTATTTCTATTTTATTTATAGTATTCCTTATTTCTTTTATGTTATGCCATCCACCATGCTTAATGGTGCATTATGCTCTTGCTTACTATTCTCTATCTTGAGCTGGGGGTCTATCAAAAATAGCCTCTCTACTTCTTTGGAGATAGCAGTATGGACTGCGTACATTCTACCCTCCCTAGACCCTACTTTATGGGAATACACTAGGTTTATTATTGTTATTGTTGTACTGGTTCATATTCCCATTGAACTACGATTGTACAGGTTCGATCTTGACCATGTCTATACGACTATGGTTGTGCTCTATGATTATATTACACTGGCCATATTGATTGACTGCAATGGTGGCCTGAGGACTGCAGTTGTGGTAACTGAGGCTGAACTACTCCAGGTCTCCAACTACACTTCTTTTGCTTTTGTTTGATCCATTTTTAGCTCCAATCTACATCTTTTTACCATTTCAAACATATACCGACAAAATATGGATATTAGTACATTTAAATCAAGATGATGTCTTATTTTCCTATACAAAATATAGTAGTGTGCATAAATGTTTGATGCAAATAAGTGATAAAATCAACACTCATCAACTAGGTTTACCCTCTTCATAGATTGAGTTATCTCATAGTATACTTATGATATTTTTCAAGATATGGGGTGGGATTTAGGTGTTAGATGTATAAGTGAGAATATTTGGTCTAGTTGGACCATTTAGGCTATCATGGGACCATAAACTTTCAATAATTAGCTTAGTTATTCATGTATTAGGTGGTTTGGGTTTCATGACTTATGTTTAGAATGGAAATGTGTTAGTTACTCAAGCTGGGTAAAATTGCCTTAGTTTCTATTATTTTGGGTAGGACTACCTTAGTTGTGCATGTATGACAAGGATTACTATCTTAGGGCTATTTATTGCTTACTTAATATCTAGAAATGAACTAAGACACCTTAGCCTAGTCTGGAAACAAGTTGCCTAAAATGGATTTTAGGGATTATAGTGGGCCCTCTTGACTCACCTTAGGCCAAGATTTGTGATAGCCTTTTAGACTTATTTAGGTGCAATATAGTCTTATTAATGGTTGGTTTGATATTTGAGGATATTATAAATATGTTTACTAAGTATGTAATAGATATTGAAGGATTAATGATAATATTGGGTATCGCTAATGATATTGCTTATATACATGATTAAGGAAACAAATTATAAATATGGCTAACGATATGGCTTTCTTCTATGATCAACCATATTCCCTATTTTAATGCTTAATAATATAGATATCGACGTGATTAATTATATGGATTATATGTAAATAATATGGCTTATTAATTAAATTAATGAATTAACTAACAATTTTGACTATTGGCATAGCCTATGGGTATGGTTATTGGTATGTAGCAATTTAGGCAGTATTGATATAGTCTATTTAGGTTTATTTATTGCTATGGTTTGTTGATAAGTTTTATGAATATGGCTATAAATATGAGTATCAGTTCAAGTTTGGCAACTGATTGTGATATTGATAATATGAGTA
Source organism: Capsicum annuum (assembly GCF_002878395.1). Taxonomy (NCBI): domain Eukaryota; kingdom Viridiplantae; phylum Streptophyta; class Magnoliopsida; order Solanales; family Solanaceae; genus Capsicum; species Capsicum annuum. The sequence continues at coordinate 115,662,663 of NC_061116.1, read as the reverse complement.
TCAGTTCATGTCCGACAATGTGGAATGCAAGACAGAGTATGTGGAATGCAAGTTTAATGATGTGAGGCGGGAGAATGAGGTAGTAGTGAACCTGGAATCACAGGAGGTATGTAAGAGGGATAGTTTCAAGTATCTTGGGTCCGTGATCTAGAGTAACAATGAGATTGACGAGAATGTCTCGCACCGTATTGGGGCGGGATGGATGAAGTGGAAGCTCGCGTCGGGGGTGTTGTGTGATAAGAAGGTGCCGTCCAAGATGAAAGGCAAATTCTATAGGGTGGTAGTCCGTCTGGCCATGTTGTATGGAGAGGAGTGTTGGCCAGTTAAGAACTCCCACATCCAAAAAATGAAGGTGGCAGAAATGCGGATGTTGCGCTGGATGTGTGGGCTGACTAGAGGGGATAGAGTTCGAAATGAGACTATCTGAGAGAAGGTTGGTGTGACTCCAGTGGAGTGCAAGATGCGGGAAGCCCAATTGAGATGGTTCGGACACGTGAAGAGGAGGGGCATGGATGCCCCGGTTCGTAGGTGTGAGAGACTAGCGTTGGATGGTTTTAGGTGGGGTAGGGGTAGGCTGAAGAAGTACTGGGGTGAGGTGATTAGGTGGGACATGGAGCAGTTACAGCTCGCCGAGGACATGACCCTAGATAGGAAGGTCTGGAGGACGCGAATTAGGGCAGAAGACTAGGGCCGGTTTGGGTCGCTAGTGTAGGGAATTACTTGGTGGGGGTTTTATTCTTGTTATGATTCCGTGTTCCATGTTTTATTGTGAATCTGTGTGCTTTCCTCTGTTTTCTAATACTTATGGGTGCCGTATTTATGTTATGTAATCTAGTTCTGTGTTGTACTATGAGTTTGTGTGGTATCTCGTGACTTGAGCCGGGGGTCTATCGAAAATAGCCTTTCTACTTCTTTAGAGGTAGAGGTATGGACTGCGTACATCTTACGCCCCCCAGACCCCACTAGGTGGGAATACACTGGGTTTGTTGTTGTTGTTGTTTGTTAGTTCATGTCCGACAATATGGCTATGATATTGGTGATATAATAATTGGTTTAATTCTGGTAATTGGGTATTTCTTATAATGTGATATGGTATGGATGGATTTTTTTCATGGTAGGTCAGTTGGTTGATTATGGTTATTTAGTTAGTTATCGTCCTTGATTGTAAACTCCAGGCTTTTGGGGGCCTGCGTTGGGTTATTTACTTTTCCTCACATATTGAATTATGGGGGCCAATATTTTAGATTTTAATTATGTGTTATTTATGTTATTATCTCATATGCATTCATTTACTTATGTATTGTGGTGTTGGAGCATATTTCTAGGTTTTCCCTTTTATCATGACTTAGCTTACTTCTCTCACATTTTCTCGTATTTATATCATGATCTAGCTCTGTCAGATGATGATGCCTACCTAGTACCCATGGTTTTGTTACTCATAACACACATTTGTATCTTTTTTGGTACACATCTTAATACTAGTTTTCACTGCTGATTCGATATTCGTCCTTGGCAGATTTCAGAGATCAAGTATGCTCTTAGAGCTAGAGTTGCCCTTTTTCCCTTTGTCTCTATGTCTAGTCTTTATTTTAGAGATAGACTTATATTTTCATATGGATTTTCAATTGTATTTTTCTTGGACTTTGAGATCTACTTACTTGTTCTTACAATGTGACACTAGATTTTAGGGTGATCTATGGTATTATTATTATGTATGTTTTCACTTTTATTGTATATGTGTGGTTTGAATGCATTCTAAAAGTATTACCTTGGGATTTTGGTTTATTACTTATGTCATTATTTAGGTGATGGACTTATTTTTTAAGGATTTTCGTGACAAGTGCCATGATGACCCTTAGTTTTTGGGTCATGAAGGGATATATGCATTTAAATTGTACACTCAGTCATGTAGTTTTCATGGTTTAAAATAGTTTCAGACAAACCACTTATCCTTTAGATTTAGAATATTTATGTTGTTGAGTATTTTAGTATATCATTTTACTTTCAGTTGGGATTAGTACTTTATGACCGAGAGGTTAAAGGTTTAGATAACCCATGTCCTAAACTACATGCCATTATAGGTGAAAACGATAATCACTGGTTGGGAGTGTCTTCTTTGCCCTTAAAGGGTTCATGAGTAAATTCACGCCAATCATGATTTGTGCCATTAGTAAGTTTCTATTTGGATACTATGTTGCTCAAATGGTCTATTTTCTCAGATAGTCCATGTCGGTTACATAATCCTTCCACATTTAAGTCTCAGACCTTTCTTGAACTTATGTTCAACTTATTCAGCATCTTATAGTGTTATATATCTATTAATTAGTTATAGCATCAGTTACAAATCTTAGTCCTATGTTCAAGTAATCATGTCACTTTTATCTTGTTTATTTCATATTAGGTAATGCATATCTCACATGCTCAGTACATTTAATATATTGGCCATATACTTTCTTTTGTGCTATATTAACTTATAATATAGTTTCTAACATTCATAATCTCAATCATAATTAGCATGATTCAGTATTTCCTTTTAGTTTTAGTTTAGTTTCTTACTTCTACAGTTACCTAGGAGTTTGTCCCAGCAGCTCAACTTTTTAAAGGCTTCCAGATAATTTATTAGACTTTCAATAGAATGGTTATGTAGACATTAAGGATTTGATATTTTTATTGATTTTTTTTATCATGGTTATATTTTTTAGCTTAGCTTCCACTTAGTATTTATTATTTTACTTTATTTTTCTTAGGTTCATGCTAGGCCATGGGTTAACCTAGGGTCACTTATGACTCTAAGCACTATGGTTCAATTAGGTGGTAGTATCGGGTCCTTGACAAAAATGGTATCAAAGCATCAACTTTAAAGTGTCATATGGTATAGATAAACAACATTAACTAGAGTTTTAGTAGAGTCTTGTTCATTGGTGGTAAGGCACCGCACTTATGAGTGAGGAGCTATGAGACATTTTAGGAAAAGTTTTACTTCATTAATTTTCATATCATCTGATAGAGTGTGAACAATATTTACAAAATATGTCACCCAAGAGAACTAATGGAAGGAGAAATAGCAATTAAAATGGAAATCAACAAGCACCACCAGCTCTAACAAACCCGTTGAATGAGCATGTCTCTCATGCTAAATTCAAGTTTGCTTTCACAGCATTATATCAATCCATGACCACCCATAATAACCAGTTGTCTTGGAACCATCCAACCTGACAATGAATACACCATCAGTTAGAGTCTGAGACTTCACTTGAATGAATTTTCTAGTATTGTTTAGGTCTATGTATGAAGAGGATCCACGGGAATTTGTTGATAATATTCAAAACGTATTGAAATCATGGATGTCACTCTAACAAAAAGTGCTGAATTTGATGCTTATCAGTTTTAAGGAGTGACTCACACTTGGTACAAGAAATGGAAAGATGATTGAGGTGCATATGTAGAACTAGTAAATTAGAATGAGTTTGTTTCTACATTTCTAGAAAAGTTCTTTCCACTTGAGCTAAAAGAGTCCAACGTGTAGGAATTTATTAATATGAGGCAAGGTAACATGAGTGAGAGGGGATATTTTCTAAAGTTTACTTACCTTTCAAATTGTGCTCTAGCTATGGTTTCTGATTTTAGGGCCTATAAAAGTATGTTCATTATGGGTGTTTTTGAGGATTTGTTCAAGGAGTGTAGGACTTTGATATTGGTCAAAGAGATGGATATCTCTAAGTTAATGGTTAATGTCCAATAGACTAAGGAGAAGAAGATTAAGGAAAAGAAAAGGGAAAATATGAATAAGAAAGCTAGAACATAGAACGTTGATTATTCTCAACAAAAGAAGGGTAGTGGTAATCACTCTTAGTTTTAATAGAGGTTTTAAACCCTAGCACCATCATTTACTAGTTTTACGTATCCTAGGCCCAGTTAAGATCAGAAAGCTAGATCACCAGGCATTAAATCTCATTTTAGAGCTTATAGTGGCCGTACTTTCCCAAAGTGGAAGAAGTATAAGTTAAAACATCCTAGAGAGTGCTTGATAGCTAAGGACGGGTATTTTGGTTGTGGGAAACTAGGTCACAATCTTAAGTTCTTACAAAAACCAAGAGAAGCGATAGTGGTAGACATACTCAGGCTATCTCTTCCTCAGCTCTAGTAGGTTTCCAAACCCAATAGGGTGCCTCATCTAGTCTAGCTGGAAAACAACATTAGAATAGGCTTCATGCCCTTCAAACTCAATAAGATCATAAGGGTTCTACTTATATAGTGATTGGAATATTACAGGTCTTTCATATTGATGTCTATGCATTGTTAAATAACAAATCCATACTTTCCTTTGTGAGACCCAATATAGTAGTAGACTTTAGTGTTAGTCCAAAATTCTTCTAAATTTTTTTGTCAATCTCTACTTTAGTCAGTAATTTAGTCATATCTAGATGGGTATATAGAAATTGTCCAGTCATAGTTTCAAAAAATCCATCTTAGTTGATCTTATAGAGTTAGGTATGATAAATTTTGATGTTACTCTTGGCATGGATTGGCTCCACTCTTCCTATGCCTCAATTGATTGTAGAAAAAAGCAATCTAGATTTAATTCCCAAATCAGCCAATCATAGAGTGAAAGTGTAGTACCTCAGTGCCTATAGGTATATATTTCTCTAACCTTAAGGAAAGAAAAATGATTTTCAAATGGTGTATCTACCATTTTGTTTGGGTTAAGTATTCAAAGTCTAAGACCCCAACTTATAAGTCCATTCATATGGTAGATGAATATCCAGAAGTATTTCCAAAATATTTTCCTTGAGTTTCTCATGAGAGGGAAATTGACTTTGGAATAGACCCCCAGGTACCTAACCAATTTCAATTCTACCCTATAGAATAGCTCCCATAAAACATTAAAAGTTAAAGCAAAAGTTGAAAGACCTCCTAGACAAGGGTTTTCTCAGGACAGGCATCACTCCATGGGGTATTCTAATTCTTTTTGTTCACAACAAAGATGGTTCTCTCAAAATGTACATTGACTACTGTCAGTTGAACAAGGTCACATGCAAGAATAAGTATTTTATTCCCAGGATTAATGACATATTGACCAACTTCAGGGTATTAATTTCTTCTCTAACATAGATATCAAATCAAGCTATCATTAGCTCAGAGTCAAGGATTGTGACATTCTAAAGACAACCTTCAAAATTAGGTAAGGTCGCTTTAAATTTATTGCTATATCTTTTTGTGTAACAAAATCTTCTGCAGCTTTTACGGACTTGATGAATAGGGTGTTAAAGTAAGACATATTTGTCATTATTTTGATTGATGACATCTTTATTTATTCTAGGATTAAGGATAAATATATAGATTATTTGAGGATTGTGTTGCAAATTCTCAAAGATCACAGGTTATTTGCCAAGTTTAGAAAATATGAATTCTACTTAAAATTTGTTGCATTCCTCGATCATATCATTTTCAGTGAAGGCATTCATCTTGATCCTTAAAAGACCAAAATAGTAATAATTTGGCCTACACTTGTCTCTCTGTTAGATATCAAGTGTTTCTTAGGTTATGTTTGTTACTACAGGAAATTTGTTGAGGTATTTTCCTCTACTACTTCCTCTATGTCTAGATGAACTTAGAAGAAGGTCACATTTTAGTGGGTTGATTCTTTCAAGAAGAGTTTCGACAAGATGAAGCCTCAACTTATCTCTACTCTAGTTTTTACTCTACTAGTGGGTTCAGATGGGTTTATGGTATATTGTGATTCTTCCAAAGTTTTACTTGGTTGTGTGTTGATGCCGCATGGAAAGTTTATAGCATATGCCACTAGAAAGCTCAAGCCTCATAAGAAGAATTACCCAAATCATGACCTTGAGTTTATGTAGTGGTTTTCACCTTACAAATTTAAAGGCATTATGGGGTTCATGTCTATGTGTTCACAAATCACAAGATCCTTCAGTATGTGTTTAGTCAGAAAGATCTAAATCTCTGTCAGAGGAGATGGCTAGAGTTATTGATGGATTATGATATGAGTTCCTTATACCATTCAGGTGAAGATAATACTATGGTTGACATTCTTAGTGGGCTTTCTATAGGAAGTGTTTGTTATATAGAATATGAGAAGGACGAATTATTTTGTGAAGTTCACCGTCTTGCTAAATTGGGAGTTCAACTTTTTTATGTAGCCAAAGGTAATATATTGGTTTAGAATTGTTTAGAATCTTCATTAATAGCTAAGTTGAAGAAAAGAAAGATATTGGTCCTATTTTTCTTAGGTTAAAGGAAGTAGTATAGAGACATAATGTTAATGTTTTATCCCAAGAGGGAGATGGTATTCTTCATAATTAACTCAGACTATCTGTTTCAGATATGGATGACTTGATACAGCATGTGCTAAAAAAATCTCATATTTCCTAATATCTTACTCACCTAAGATCCACTGAGATGTAGCATGATCTATGACAAGTTTATTGGTGGAATAGCATAAAGAAGGATATTATAGAATTTCTGGCTAAGTTCTAATTACTAGAAAGTTAAGATTGAGAACAAAGACCTGGTGGTATTCTTCAGGATATCAGTATTCCTACTTGAATGTGAGAAGTGGTGAACATGGACTTTATTATAGGGTTTCCCCATACTCATCAATAGCATGATTCTATTTGGTTTATCATGGACCCAATGACTAATTCAACCTATTTCCTGGCAGTTAGTACTTCAAATTTATCAAGGATTATGTAGGCTCTACCTTGAAGGTTTGGTGAAATTATATGGAGTCCCTTTGACTATTATTTTTTATAGATGTACTCAGTTTCCTTCGAGCTTAGTTCCATCTTGAGGAAATAGAATTCTTCAGTTAAATCTTTTGGTTTTATATCATCTAGCTACTCTCATGTCATACTATGCATCTGTAAATTTAGTTTAGTCCATGTATCAGTTATAAACCTAGTATTATGTCCCTATTCATGTATTAGAAATTTAGGTTGGAATTGTAACTCTTTCCCTCACTTCTCAGCATAGTTAGTTTCCATTAGGAGGTGAATGGCCCCAAGGAGGACCCAAAAAATTTCAAGTTAAGAGCAGAACCATGCTTCAAATATGTGTAAAATCATACACCATGTTTTTTGAATACAAGAATGGATTTAGACATACATTAAGGTCTTAAGTAAATGCTATTTCAAGGCCAAGTTGAATCATTCCTTACCGTTGATTTCTTATGAAGAATCCTACCATAGTCAAATACAAACAAGAATAACTCCTAGATTATAAAGTATTTTGACCTCCAGACCTACCAAATTATTATAGTTTAAATCTTGTCCAATAGAAATATAGAACTTTTGATGCTTAAAACAAGGAAGAGATGTAATTTTTTGAGGCCTTTTTGTTAGATATGATCTATTTTGGATATGTTTTGTAGGAAATAATATTTTAGATGCTAAATTCTTGAAAAGGGTGAAAAAAATATGTTTTGGATACTTTTTAGAGCATTATGGAGGATCATGGTTTTTTTTTGTCGTGATCGTGATCAAAGCATATTAGAGAATTTAGGAAGAGATGAAAAACTAACTCCTGGCACTTACTAACTTAACCCACAGACCACAGCTAGACAAAGCAGGTGCCAGAAGTCCAAAACCTCAAGAGCCGACTTGCCTGATTTTTCTCATCCAATACCTGTTATTCGTATCTGCACCTAGAGCCAGATCACAGGTACAACCTGTGCCTTTGACCAAACCGCAGGTGTAGACCACATGTGGCCATCGACCATGTTTTCTTCTTGTTTGTTAAGGCTTTGTTTTTAGGGTTTCCTTATATACTATAAATATCCCTTATGTACTTTTTAGTAGGAGTTACACACTTTTGATATGCTCAAACATATTTTAATTCCAAGATTCGATTTTGATCTTGGGATTCCCTTATGTTAATTTCAGTTGATTAATCATGTTATGGTTTAGGGTTTATACTCATCTTAGCATTCTAATTTCATCCAAGATTTCAATTATGACTGTCATTTATCTCTTCACAAGCATGAGCGGCTAAAATCTCATAGCAAGGGTTGTGCAAATCCTTGATCATTGATAAAGTAAGGGAAGTGTAATTGTTGAATAGAACTGATACCCATGGAATTCATTGTATTATCTTCGGTATAATAGTTGTATTAGCGGTTGCAAATGTTAGGATCCTACCTAGATATTGATACTTACTCTAAAAGAGGAGCTGTGACTAGGAAAAGATAATGACAACAATAATTTGAGGTTTAACAGTCGATCCATGCTACTAGGAAATATCCAAGCAAGATGGTTAGCTTTCATCTAATAACTAGAGAATCAAAAGGTTATAATTAATTAGGATCAAGATAAAGATTAGTAATGCGACATACTGGGACTCAAAAGGTAAAGGGTAAAATCTTTCTTCTCCTTCAAAAGACTGTAGAAGGTACATAACTTATCGGTTCTGCATATAAGGTATTGGGATAGTTCAATAGGGCATGATAAACCTACACAGTTAATAATCTAGGAGGGACAATCCTAGTGTTCATCTACAACTAATTACAACTAAAGTCAATATTATGACTTGCTAATGATTACTACCAACAAATGCTCCTATTTACTTTTCCAGTACTTCCCATAGAACACAACTGCTGATAACTGCAACTCTATATGCTCCCTTGGGATTTGAACCCAACCTTAGTTTAGTTACTATATTTTGATAGTGACCGTATCATTATCTAATAAGAGGTGTTTCCTGGATGCCATTAAGAAATAAATGCTGTTGTAGGGAGTACAGTGTTGATCTGTGGATAGAAGTCATTATAATTTTTGGGTTTTTCTTTTTGTTCTTTGTTAAGAATACATTGGTGTATGCCTAGTATATGGAGTAAAGGAAATACCTTACTCCCACTAATTTCAGAGAAGATCCTCCACATGCATAGTAGGATGTTAGAGCCAAGAAGTGATAATTTCCCTAGAGATAAAATTTAGAAGGTTGTTGATAGATAGACTGGTGGGATGTTAGCTCAGACAAAGTCAGCTGAGTAGAGACAGGAAGCTGACCACCAAGTAGAACTTGGTGGAAATTAAAATACAGTCTGCGGAGGTCGGCCTTAAGCGATCCCATCAAATCACTAGATTCAGTCGTATGAAAATGATGAGAATTTGGGATACGATGAGCAGGATGATAAAGGATCTATTATCTCTTTCTTTTTTACCTCCTGATATCAAGTTTAATATCTCTAGTACTATGATCCAACTCTTGTATTTGAAGGGTGTGTTTGTTAGGTTGCCTACCGACAACGCAAATATGTATTTGGAAAATTTTATTGGGATATGCACTTCCTATACCATATTGGGGGTAGATCAACAGGCACTAGGGTTGAGGTTATTCCCCTTCTCACTTACAGAAGAAGCATCTTTATGGCTTGGTAACTTCCAAGAAGGTCTATTACTACATAAAATGAGATACATAGATAATTCTTAAATAGTTTCTTTCCTCAATCCAGGGTATTGCAGCTCAGGGTATTGCAGCTCAAGGATGAGATTTATAATTTTAGGCAGCTGCCGTTAGAGTCTATCTATGAGGTATAGTTCTAGTTCAATAAAATACTTAGCATGGTACCCAACCATCGGATATTAGGGACAAACTTGTCAGAGATATTCTATAGAGCCTTGACTACAAGTTCCAGAGCAATGGCAGACATAATTTTTGGAGGAGCCTTTATGAGATTATGATGGGAGATATTTATGGGTATGATGGATCAGATTATAAAAGAGATGTTGACCATGTCGATGAAGGTTCAAGAGAGCCATGAGGCTTGCCTCATTGAAATTAAAGCTGAAATTTTAAGATTAGCCCAAAAGGTTGAATCACATGTGATTGCTATTAGGAAGTTGGAGTAGCAGTATGGAAAACAATGTGCTAAATCCTCCAAAATTCATTCATTGTATAGTTATTGATACTAAGGATGACTCCTAACCTGATGAGCACTTTTTACTTACTACTAATGAGCCACCTGAGGTAGAGTTGGAGAAAATGACCTATAGTGATGATGATTTTGATAGTGATTATGATGATGACTGGATTGGAGAAGATCTCCAAAACATAGTACAGCAATTTATCTCAGACTTTCAGGAAACATGGATAGAAAATAAAGGGAACTCAGGTCCAGTGACCATCCCATGTTCTATTAGGCCTTTGATGTTAATCAAGCTCTATATGATTTAGGAAATGGAATTCCACTGGTGATATACAAGGTGTTGGGGTTAGGATAACTCAAGCATAAATCTGCAAGGCTTGTGATGGTTGATTCATTTGTAAAAGATCTAGTGGGTATTTTGCATTACATGGAAATAAGAGTAGTATAATTCATATATCCGGCAAATTTTATGATTTTAGATTGTGAATTGCATACCTATTCTCCGATCAAATTGGGTAGATCCTTCTTGTCTACTTGCCGAGTGTTGAGTGACATGGATTTGGAATAAATCACATTTAAGTGGAATGATCAATAAATTATGTTAAATATATGCACAATCATATAGTAGTTGAATAACATGAGAGTAGTGACTGTCATAAATACATTGGATGATGACATAATCATAATTGATCTACTTATTGAGGGAAATTAGGACAAGAAGCATTAGCTACGGTGATTATGAACTTTGAGAGTGATGGGATACCAAACTATGATGAGATGGCTAATGCACTTCATAGCATAGGTTCTTACAATTATGCCCCTAAGAAGCTGAATCTTGACTGGAAGAATAGAACCACACCTCCTACAAGACCATCAATCGAAGAATCACCGATCTTAGAATCAAAGGCCCACCCTCTTCAATTGTAATATGCATTCTTGGGAGCCAACAATACCTTCCTAGTTATTACTATGTAAGATTTGGTAGTAGCATAGGTTAAAGCTTTAACATTAGTGCTACAGATGTTCAAGAGGGCTACTGCATTGACCATTACAGATATTGTAGGGATTCCACTAGGTAAATACAGATATAAGATACAACTTAAGCCAAAAAAAATTCCCATTATTGACCATCAGATACGACTAAACCCTTCTATGTAAAAAGTGATAAAAAGGAGATAATCAAGTGGTTAGAAGCTGGCATATTTTTTCTCATTACAGACAACAAGTGGGTTAGCCTAATTCAATATATATAAAATAAAGAGGGAATCACAGTGGTTCTAAATGAAAAGATTAAGTTAGTTCCAATGGGGACAGTAACCAGTTGGAGAGTGTGCATGGACTACAGTATACTGAATAAGTGGACACAGAAGGATCACTTCCCAAAGCTATTTATGGATCAAATACTAGATAGACTAGTAAGAAGGGGTTGGCACTATTTTATTGATGGGGTATTCTGGTCACAATCAAATCATGATTGCTCTCGAAGATCAATAAAAGACTACCTTTAATTACCCCTACGGGAGCTTTGCATTCAAGAGAATGTCATTTGGACTTTGGAATTCACCTGCTACTTTTGTGAGATATATGATGTCCAATTCTCTCAGATGGTGGAAGACATGATCAAGATATTTATGGATGACTTTTCAATGGTTAGGGACTCTTTCGATGATTGTTTAGCCCATTTGGCCAATGCACTACACAGATGTAAAGAGTGCAATTTGGTGCTAAACTAGGAAAAATGTCACTTAATATTGAGAGAAGTTATTATTCTAGGGAATACAATCTGTAAACATGGTATTGAGATGGAGAAAAAAAAATATTGAGGTAATTGGGAAATTACCATCACCAGTATCAGTTAGAGGCATATGGAGCTTTTCGGATCATGCAGGTTTCAATAAAAGATTCATCAGGGACTTCACTAAAATTGTGACCCCTTTATGCAAACTTTTAGAGAATTTGTGTTTAATGATAAGTGTCTCAAGGCTTTCAAATTCTAGAAGAAACGGTTAATTTTAGCAAACGTTATTGTGTCGTCTGACTGGTTTGCACCTTTTGAGGTTATGTGTGATGCGAACAGAGTAGCCTTGGGTGTTGTTCTAGGCCATGAAAGAGATAAGATCTTTTATCCCATCTACTATTCTAGAAAAGATTTAAACCCCGCACATAAAATTTATACAGTTACAGAATAGAAACTACTTGTGGTGGTTTTTCCTTTTGAGAAGTTTTGGTCTTATTTGATTGGGACCAAGTTGATATTTCACACTGAACATGAAAAATTGAGGTAATTAATATGGAGGAAAGATGCAAAAGTATGACTAATTTGTTGGGTCCTCCTGTTACATTAGTTTGATTTTAAGGTCAAGGATTAGTAAGGGAAAGAGAATCAAGTTGTAGTCCATTTATACAAACTTAAAGTGGAGACAATAAAGAAACTAGGGGATAATCTTGAGATATGTTATGTTTTTCCAGATGAGCGGGTGTTAGCAGCATTTCATGATTTAATCCCCTAGTTTGTTAATTTTGACAACTACTTGGCAAGCGAACTGTAGTACCCGGTACTTCTTCCTAGCTTAAATTTATCCCAAAAATGTTAAAGGCTTTCGAATTTTTAAAAATTCTTGGGAAATTTAATAAGCTTTGCATCGATACCAAATTCTCCCAAATCCGACACCCGAGCAAAGAGTTAGAGCCTTTTTAGTGAGATAGTGTATCACCTGAGCCATCAACGCATCGGGGAGCATGCCAAAATGACAATCGTCAAAATCTAGTGATACTCCACTATTATGGCGCATCACGACAAGGCTCAAGTTCAGAATTTTCCTTTTTCCAGTGAATCTCTGCGATGTCTTCGCATCACACCAAACTTCTAGGTCGAAAACAAAGTGGCAACATGATAGCTCAGCATCGCACCACCATGCAGATTCCTAATTGTCCAGTTCTAGTGGCATGGCGCGATAGTGGCGCATCGTTCCAAAGATGAAAATCCAAAATTTTCTCGTTTTTATGATATTAAATCGCAGAGGTTATTTGGTCTTATCCCATGACTTTAATTCCGCCAAATCACGGGATTTAACCCTAAGAGTGAATTATTTTCTCACTTTTGCATTAGTCTTTCAAATTAAAATCAACTCTACTTAAGAACAACAACCCTAGCTCTCAAATTCAAGGGCCAAATCACAAGAACTCTTCATCAGTCCTTCTAAATTCAATAACTCAGGTATACATAGTGTTTATTCATGGATTCCTTTCGTCTATTAAGCCAAAGAATCAAGTTTTAAATCATGTATTATGAATATTATGTTGTGGGTCAATTATGTTTATGTGATTGTTGTTGTATGATTCCCAAGTTGGAATCTCAATGTATTTTTATGGAATTACGTTAGTATATGAGTTTAAATCCATAAATTGAGTGGATTATAAGGTGTTAATTGATGATTATATCAATTCCCTAAGTGGTGCATGTAAGGTGTTTGATAAAATGCCTAGAAGACTAGAAATTATGTAATATAGCTCAATTATGACTTAAGTGATGGATTCATGTTTTACCCTTACGTTCAAATTACTCTCATGTTATTGATGTGCAATGTAGATATTTGTTGAAATCCTCATGATGCTAGAATATGGAATTTGGATATTTATTATATGCATTCCTTTCATGTACAAGATTATGATAACTGTATACTTTATAAAATGCCCAACTTATTGTATTATGAATTGTTGATATTGGTCATGTGTTCAAGAAGTGTCAAGTCTTGTCAGTTTCATGCTACGAGTCCTGGGGTACTTGTACCCGATAATTTAGTTGTGTGCCTAGAGTCAGTGTCAGTTTTTATGATACCCTTAGTCAAGCCATGATCAGTAGAATTCAGTCAATGATATGACTCAGAAAAACTTAGTAAACTCAGTATCAGTCTAGTACCATTCAGTAATCTTAATAATCTCAGTAATATCAGCGATCTTAGTCAGTCATCATGTCTCAGTAGTATTCAGTTCGGATCTTAGTAAACTTAGTTAGCTAGCATAACTCAGTAGCATTCTGTCAAGCAACAAAATTTAGTAGTATTCTTTCAGTCAATGAAAATCTAATGAATTCAGTTCAATCTAGTTAATCAGAAAAATTAGTAATAGATCAGTCCAGCCTAGTATTTACTAGGAAATTAGTTCTGTGTTTATTCAGTTGGGAGTAGGATTGAGCACTGAGTGAACTCAGGGATGAGGACACATACTGTTATCTAGTAGAGGGTGTGATCTTTAGTAACATTCCCTGCGTTCTAGAACTACGTAGCCAGGGTAGATTGAGATGTACCCCTATAAGTCTAGGAACTGTACATCTCATTTATGTTTTCCTTACAGGACGGTTTGACAGAATATCTTCCTATCAGAGAGGGTTTACTAGCAGTTTGTCTTTACCCGTGGCATGATACTGACACCCTTTTAGTTGTGGTTATTGGTTGGACCTTACCAGTTCAAATTTAGGGCATGTCGGTTAGATAAATTCTCCCAAAGTTTTAGTTAGAGAATTACGACTGTCAGATACAGTCACTCAATCTCATTAATAGAACTCAGATCCTTCTTCAGATGTTAGGACTGTCAGACACAGTCACTCAATACAGTACGAAACTCAGCTAGTTCCATCAGATTTTAAGAGTTTCAGACACAGTCAACTAGTTAATAGTATATTAATTATACAAAATTTATGTTACCAATATTCAAATTTCAGGACTGTTAGATACAATCAATCATACCAGTTCTTTATAATGATAACTTTCAGAAACAATCAATCTTTTATAAGTAATACGAAATCAGTTTCTCAGCACTCAATAGACTTTTTCATTTAGTATCCCAGTATTAGTACTCAGATATCAGAAAATCTACGTTATCAAAATTTATGAGTTAGTGTTATCATGATCTCAGTCACAGTCATGTATTATTGCATGTATTCTCACGTTCATATTATTCAGACATTTAGTATTATTTATGCATACAAACCATTGCATTCAGCCACCTCACTTGCATACCAATACATTCAACGTACTGATGCATTTGCACTATGGTGTTTTATACCATAGGTTTAGAAGCACAAGCTCTCGAGCATCCTTAGTAGATCAAATGTTCAGTAGCCAGACTAGCAGTGAATCCTCATTATTTGTGGATAGCATGATATTTTCTTAATTTATTATTTTAGTAGTTCAAAGTTAGTTGGGGACGTGTCCCATTAACTCCACAAATTTCAGATAGTTTAGAGGCTTTTAGACTACAGCATATTTCAGACAGTTTATTTCAATTTTGGATATTGTTATACCCTATAACAGACATTATTTTATATTTAGTATTAGTTCAGTTTTTAACCTTATGGCCTTACATCTTATATTCTGCATAATTATAATATATTATTCAGTGCTTAGTTACAGATATCAGTCATGGGTTAGCTTGTGGTCCTTTGGGGTTATGAGCACTGTGTAACATTTTGAGTACCAAATTTGAGATGTTATAGGAACTCATTCCAGAAGATTTATCCTTTCAATAGCAATAGAGATTTATACATGAGGTAAGGAAATTCTTTTAGGATGAGCAATATCTGTTTAGAGTTTGTGTCGATGGTGTAATTTAAAGATGCATACCAGTGGTGGAGATGATGAGCATTCTAGAGGCTTGTCATTCATCATCAGTTTGGGGTCATCATAGTGGTACCCGGACAGCCCATAAGATTCTACAGTGTAGGTTTTATTGGCCCATAATCTACAAGGATGCTCATGATTCTGCACAGGCCTGTGACAAATGTCATATCAAGGCAATATTTCTCAACACCATGAACACTGTATGACACCTATTCTAGAGTTAGAAGTATTTGATATATTGGGGATTGATTTCATGGGTCCGTTTTTTATCTCCTATAGCATGAGATACATTATGGTAGAGATTGACTATGTATCAAAATAGGTGTATACAGTTGCACTTCCAGACAATGAAGGCAGAAGTGTTACCATTTTTCTAAAGAGAAACATCTTTTTCCAAATTTGGTACTCAACGTCCAATTATTATTGATGGTGGTTCTCACTTATGCAACTAATTTTTCAAGGCCCTACTTGATAGATATGGTGTGAGTCATAAGGTGGCAATACCTTACCATCCTCAGACAAGCAGGCAAGAAGAAGTCCCCAATAGAGAAATAAAGTCCATCTTGGCAAAGACTGTGAATGACAATAGGACTGATTGGTCTAAAACTCAATTCAAGACTATGCTTGTTTCCTGAAAAGCTGAATTAAGATGGATTGGACCAGTCACAGTGGATAAACTATTTCTGTATGGTTCTATTAACGTAAAGCATGATGGTGATATCTCATTTAATGTTATAGATAGCAAGTGAAATACTACATTGGAACCTAGAAGAAGTTAGAGTTTATGCTAAGATAGAGCTTGGCGAAGTTTGAGTAGCCTAGGAAGTTGTGTCAGGCTACAACAGTAAATAAGGCACTTCTTGAGAAGCAACCCAAGGTATATTATTGTTTGTATTTGTATTACATGATTGACGTTGGATCTTAGCACCCATGGTGCCGTAGGTATGTCCTAACTATCTAGTTTTGATTGGATGCATCGGGGATAATACATGATTTTTAGTTTGGGGTGGGGCTGTTTGTGGTTCGTGATGTCCTCTTAGGGTTTTTGTTACCATGCCTTTTTTTCTCGTAGTCATGTTGTTAGTAGAGCCGATATGTTTAGGTGTATTTTTTTTTGTTTCATGATGTTTTATGTAATTAGATATTTTTAAGTATTTAATGAAGTAAAATATGTTATGATTTATTTTTTATCCCCTCCAAAATTTTAGATTTTTAAAACTGTGTTGATGTATATTAGCGTGAACATTGAGGATTTGTTATGTTATTCTGATTAAGGACATGATAACCATTTGTTGTCACTTGCATAAACTGGATAGGTAGTAATAGGTAATATTGACTCTGTGGTATGTGTGTGTGAGATACTACTTAGTTTTCTTTGTGTGTTAAATTCAGAACTTGTCTGGTTATTCTTTCCTAGGTTGAAAGATACTTCGTTAGCAAAGGATCATAGTCCACTTTTTATTATAGTCCAATTTTATCCTAAATAATCTTCCATACATGAATTATATCCCTTGATCCCTACTTTGAGCCTTGCAAGCCTATTTTTTTTATTTTAACCATTCACCTTCCCATTTGTATTATAATTTACCTATGTTGTCTAGTTCCTCCTTGGACATTATGCACCTCAAAATAGTCAAAATGCCTAAGTTGAGGATGGCTATCATTGGTGTGCGTAGTGTAAAATGGGTATGAAGAAGGGTAAAGTAAGAAAAAATTAGTAGGGATAGGTGTGATAGAAAAATAAAAGAATAAAAGAAAAAGTTGAAAAAGAAGGAATAAAAGACCTTGCCCAAACTGAATGTTCATAAAATAATAAAAGGGAGTAGTAAGGGTGGAATAAGAAGGAAATTGGCTAATAAGTGTAACCCCCAAAGTTAGTATTGTGCCAAGTAGGCTTAGTGATGTTGGGTGTATTTATGCATTTAGCATTACTATTCTAACCTATTTAGCCTTGTTTGAGAATGATTTATGTGCTTAACATATGGACAATGATATAAATGTGCATTAGAGTGTCCATGTATGTGTTTACAATGCTTAATGGTGTTTTCACATGAGTTTTGATTCAAATTGATTACTTAGAGTTCAACTGAGAAAACTAGTGTGACTAGCTTGACCTAGGTTTTTGTCTAGTCTATCATATTGGGTTCTAACGTGTTTAATGAGTTCCCAAGATTTTTATTGTGTGTTTATATGTGAAAAAACTTAGTTATAATGTTCAAGGGTCAATTAGATCAAGACAAGAGTCAAAACAATAAGATTAAGATCAATGTGAAGAAAGCCTATGCTTAGCTCGCGTTTCTAGTTCACCTTCGTGGATGTTTTGTTGTTTTGAGCTCTAAATTGTTGTATATAATTGTAACATTCCACATTTTTCAAGCAAGTTTTCAAACCATCCTTCCTACACATATAGACCCGAACCCATGATTCCTTGTTAATATATGTGTGATGATAAATTTATAGTATGGGAATACCTTCAAACATTAATTGAGGTCACAAATATCTCTTAACTCAAAGATGAGTTGAGAACGCTTCTATCGATTAAGTTTTAGTGAGCGCTTCAGCTTAGATTAACTTTCAACGACCATTACTCCCTGTACATAATGACTTACATGACAAACCATATGCCAAAAGAAAGATCTTCGAGTCCTCTTTCTGACACAAATGGTTTCACCTTAATCTGATGCCAAAGTAGAAAGTTGTGTTCATTTTACTTTGAAGTATTTATCTGTCAACTAAGTGATGACTACGCTAATAAGACATCAATTAGGTAAAGACTAAAGCTAACGGATCGTTAACTAAGTGATGATCCATCAGCTCAAGTCATCAGCCTAGGACAAAAAGGGGGAATTCAAGCCTAAAAGTGATGACTTAGGTAATGTGCCATCACTTAACTGACGGGACATCATCCTTGGTCGTCACTAATGGTTTCTGCAATTTTTGTTTGGTTTCTTTATTGGTATTTTGGTATTTTCCTCACCTCAAAGCCCACCCCTACGACTTAAATCACACATTTAACCCTATTAACTGATAAAATATCAGTTTCTCATTTCTCATAATCCTCTCCACTTTCAAGAACAAAGAGAAATTAGGGTTTCCTTCAAGGCAAGAATTCAAGCCTTTCAATCCACGATTTCCGAAGAAAAGTTTCAAGATTAGGGTTCTATTCTTAACTAAAGAACATAAGGTATGTGGGATTTTCCTAAACTACATAGGCATGGTTAAATTGTTTTATTAAGTTTTAAAGTTTAGAAATCATATATTCATGAAGGATTTTAAGAATAATTTAAAGAATATGCATTATGAACCTTTTTCAATGATATAATGTTTTGGTCTTTAGGGCTTCCCTTCAATCTTGACTTTCTTGTGTATATGTATATATGTGTTTACAATTTTTAAATACGAATTAAGAGCATGAATAATGTATTTCCCTCTTTGATTGTGTTACTTCTTGATTTACAAGTTATGGGTTACTCAATTGCATGTCTTAAAGCATGAACCAAAGGTTTTACTATCATTTATGAATTTTATGTTGGTTGTGAATTGAAAAGAGGGATAGTTCTTGTTTGTAAAAGTTAAAGATGATTATTAAAAGAATTGCATGGTTTGCTACAAGGTAATTGACCAGAACATGTTTGTGAATTTATAGAGAGAATCTTTACATAAGTTTTTTATGAATTTCGATATACGAATTCTCTTGTACTATTTTAATGATTTGGTGGTCCAAATTATGTTGTGAATGAAAGGATTGTATCATGTTATCGTATGGTTTAGATATATGACTTACAAGTCTTGGTATGATGATACCAAAATAGATAATGCCATAACCAACTCAGAATATAACATAAGTCAGACTTCATAAAGATTTTCAGAATTTATTTCAGAAATATCCATGTTTAGAAAAGGCTAAAAATGGGGTTAAGAGATGTTAGGTAGTTACTTGAAGAAGGAATGAGTTCAGATAACTCATTAACCAAAATTGTGTTTTTCCGATATAAGTTATTATATCCCCAAGAGGGATTATACGATGGCCTAGTGCCCTATGGCATATCAGAATCAAAACCTCCAACCTTTGTAGAAAACTTGGGTTAGGGGATTATCCGCCGAGTCAAGAGAAGACTCCATATAGCCCGTGTGGTCGTATACTTGTAGAGTGTTATACCTAGCTCAGAAGTAAGACAAAGATGTTTAGTTGAGGTTTTAAGAAAATGTTTTAAAAAGACTATTGATTATGCCCATAAATTTTCAATGTGTTATGAATGACATATCTTTTTCATGAATTACTTTCTCCTACTTTATATTCTAGTATTTTATTTTGGAATACTTAGTGTACCAGTACAATAGTAATCCCCTATATTTTAGGATCTTAGGCACAGTCTCAAGGTCCCGCTAAGCATGTAGGTTGAATTCTGTCAGAGATTGCAGTTGGTGAGCCTCTCTTATTTCAGAAGTCTTGTTCTAGAACATTGTTAGTTTATTTGAATCATGGTCCAACTGGTGGCCTTGTCCCAGTTTTTATATAGATGTTAATTTTTATTTATTTAAGTGATTGACCATGTTTTCGTCTTTATTATCTTTTCTGTATTTCTTTATAGTATATGAATGAAGTGCATGATTTCCAGATAGAGATGGGTTCTTGGGCCTTCATGGTTTGGGATGCATGTCATGGCCAGGGCCTCTACTCGGGTAATGAAAAACTTTGTATCAGAGCATAGTTTATGGTCCCAGGGTGTCTGCAAAATTATGTCTATTAGAGTCTTGTTGATGGGTGTGTTGTGCACCACACTTATAATCAGGAGGCTACCGGGCATTTAAGAGTTGTTTCTTATTCTTTCATATTTTATTTTGTTCTATAGCGTCGTCTATAAGAAAGTTATCCAAATTCCTTTCTTGTTCTAATTTCATGGGCATGCCTCATTGTCGAGGTGATACAAGTCTAAGAATATAGCTTCCCCAGTGAAGTGGTTATCTCTGATTGAGTTATCTACGAAGTTAAGAGATAGTACGAGGACTTTATAGGAGTCATTTAGTGCTGTAAGGTGTATTGTATACCGTTATCCTGATGAAATCATGATTTTTAGCTTGAGGTACGAAGTGTATTCAGTCCTCTTTTAAAATTTTTGTTACAGATATACATAAGGGTAATGGTATGTAGCAGAATATTGGAACTGTATTTCTTACACATAAGTAGTAGTATATGTTAAAGTGTCATGACCTATTAGTAGTGAGATGGTCCAAGAACTTAGTGATATGAAGTCACAAAATTAGAAGTCAGAGTCACAGTGACGTGTAAATAAATAGTTTTAATTGTATAACCATTGATTGAGGGGTGGTTTGCCATTTTATTAAAGTAGACTAATGTGGTAGCAATATTTGTAGATTGTATTGTAGTCTGTGAAGGAAATGACAAGATATGATTATTATTTATTCAAAATAGGGAAGGATCTTAGAATGGATAGTTATGGTGGTTGTAGAAATCATTCATAGGCTATGAATAGAAAGGGGTAGATTATTCAATAAGTTATGGGTAAAAAATCATTATTGTACATAACTCAAACCAACTCTGAGTTCATCAAACACTTGCAATTCATGGTTTAAACATGGGAATAGTTTTAAACATGTAGTAATATCATGATCTCCATACAAAATCAAAATTTAAGTTACAAACCAACGAGTAAGCACTATCTACACAAATAGGGCTAAACTTCAAAAACAAATTATGTGTAAACATAATATAAAAATTGATATTCATGGGAATTCATGGTTAAAATTCATGATAACATGTAGAAATTATATCTTTAAACTTGAAATTGGGTTTCTAGACTCCATGGATGAAAAGGGCCCATGGATGAACATCTAACATACCTCTAAGGATTAAATCTTGAATAATATCACAAGCTTAAATGTTCTTGTCGTGGAAGAGACCAATTCTTGCTCTTTGTTGGATGGAAAGAAGATTATCTTGATGAACAATAAGAGAGTTTAAGATTTGTTGTTGAATAAAATTGGGGAATGTGGGAAAACTATGCCCTTTCAATAGTATACTCCCATGTTTTGATGATTAGGGTAGATGGGAAAAGACCAACTGCCTCTAGGAAATTAAAATTTGTAATTGGAACTCAAATTTGACCATCTCCATGACGTGCCAAGGATGCCACTGCTATAGCCACCGAGACTCTCCACAATCGTGGTGACTTGCTATTTTAGAAATCTAAATATTGTCCAAACCTCATCCAAAAAATTTGAAACTTACCTGAGATAAGATACATACACCCCTCAAACGTGGTCCAAACCTCGGGGTCGGCAAGGTCACTTTAAAAATCATCAAAGTTGAGAGACCAAAAATAAAACTAAGTCCCCAACGCTTGACCAAATTTTTAGGTTCTAATCCTCTTATACCTACACTATGAGCCTGACTAAACTTGGAAAAGTATGGGGTATTACAATATATCCCCCAGAGGAACATTCGTCCACAAATGAGGCTTATTAAGTTTAGAATACTGAGGTACTGAGATTACATACTGAACATGCATAACTAAAACATGATTACATGACTGAACTGATTCGTGAATGCATGAAATGACATGAGACTGATTACATAGTTGGAAATAAGAATGGAATAGAGATAATCAAAGGAAAACTATTAAGTTAAGCTAAGTCTAAAGTCATGGAGTAAAGATGAGGGTACTTGGTTTGGATATCTTCTTCTACTTCCCAAGTGGATCCCTCAATGAACTAGTTCTACCAAAGGACTTTGACTAGGGGAAATTCTTTGTTCCTTAGTCTATGAATTTGACGATCGAGGATTCTACTGTAAAGTCCTCATAATAGAGACTATCCTAAACATCTATGCTTTCTAAGGGCACAATGATAGATGGGTCCCCAATACACTTCTTCAGTAAGGAAACATGGAACACTGGGTGTATAGAAGCCAAATCTGCAGGCAAATCAAACTTATAAGCTACCTTTCCAAAGGGGCTCAAGATCGTGTAAGGGCCAACATACCGGAGACTGAGCTTCACCTTTTTGTTGAATCTCTTTACTACCTTCATGGGAGAGATTTTAAAATATACAAAATTACCAATCCCAAATTCGAGATTTTTTTTCCTCATATCTACATAAGATTTTTATCAGCTTTGGGCTGTCTTAAGCCTCTCTATGATCAATTGAACTTTCTCCAAAGCCTCATATACTATCTTAGGCCTTATCAAGGTAGTCTCACCTACATCAAACCAACCAATTGGAGATCTACATCTCCTCCCATATAGATGCTGAAACAGAGCCATTTGGATACTGGAATAATAGTTGTTTTGGTAGGTAAACTCAATCAATGGCAAGTGATCATCCAACTACCCTTAAAATTGCACATGCTCTCAACATGTCCTCTAAGGTCTGAATAGTCCTCTTTACCTAACCATCCATCGGAAAATAAAAGGCTATACTGAGGTGAACTTGGGTACCAAGACCTTTCTGGAATGCTTCCAAAAGTGAGGGGAAAATTGGGAACCTCTATCACAAATAATAGACAACAAAACTCCATGCAACCTAACCAACTCTCTGATAGAGAGCTTGGCATAGTCCACATCTAAATAACAAGTATAGACTAGCAAGAAATAGGCTGATTTGGTCATCCTGTCCATAATGATCCAAATTGAATCATGCTGACATGAGTATTAGGAAAACCCGTCAGAAATTCTATGTTAACCTCTTACTACTTCCAAGTGGGAATACTGAACTCCTGCATATTACCACTACGATTTTGGTGCTCAACATTAACCAGTTGAAAAATAGAGCTCTTAGCTACAAACTCTGCAACATCTCCCTTTATGTCATTCCAGCAATATATCTCTCATAAATCGCAGTACATCTTAGTGGCCCTGGATGAATAGAGTAACGCACACCATGCGTTTCTGTGAGAGTCTGTTGTCTGAAACCATTTACACATAGCACACATAGTCTACCCTAGCAATGCAATACACTATCTCCCCCGTAGGAGAAAACCTCTACTCTTTAATCTCTGACTGACTCTTTCAACTTGACCAAGCTAGTATCTTTATCTTGCTTTTCTTTCACTTTGGCAACCAATGAAGATTCCAAAATACTCTGAAGATATATACTATCCTCAGCTGAATCAACCAACCGAAAACCTAATCTATCAAGCTGATGAACCACCTAAACTACCTTCTTCTTATGCTTCTCAACATGGGAAACACTACACATAGACAATCTATTATGGGAATCTTCCACTATATTGGCCTTTCCCAGATGGTACAAAACATTCATATCATAATCTTTCAACTATTCTAACCATCTACGCTAATGAAGATTCAAATCCTTCTGCTAAAAAATATACTATAAGTTTTGTGATCCATGAACACATCAACATTCACCCCATATAGATAATGCCTATAAATTTTCAAGGCAAAAACAACAGTTGCTAACTCAAGATCATGGGTAGGATAATTCTTTTTATGGGGATTAAGTTGTACCTCTCTGGATCAACACATAACTCAAACCAACTCTGAAATAATCACAGTAAAAAACAAAACCTTATGAACCATCGGGCAATGTCAAAATTGGGGTTGCGGTGAGTCGAGTCTTCAACTTATGAAAACTCTTCTCACAGGAATCTGACCAGTGAAATTTGACTTTCTTCTAAGTCAATCTATACATGGGGGATGTAATAGATGAAAACCCCTCAACAAACCAGTGGTATTAGCTAGCCAAACCTAAGAAACTCCTGATATCTGATGAAGAGACGGGTCTGGGCCAATTTATTATATCTTCAGTCTTGTAAGAATCAACTCTAATGTCTTCTACAAAAATGATATGACCAAGGAAGGCTTCTAATTTTATCCAAAATTTGCACTTACTTAATATGGCAAATAATTGATAGGCTCTAAGACTCTACAATATAATTTTGAGGTAGTTTGCATGATTATTTTTATTACGGGAATAGACAAGGATATCATCAATGAAGCCTATGATGAACATGTCCAAGTACTATTTGACAACTTTGTTCATCATGTCGATGAAACCTGTTGGGGCATTTGTAAGACCGAAAGACATGACTATAAATTTAAAGTGACCATATCAAGTTCTGAAAGCTATTTTTGAAATGTTACATTCTCTAACTCTAAACTGATGATAGTTGGATTTAAGGTCTATCTTAGAGAAGTAACTGGTACCCTAAAGTTTGTCAAACAAGTCATCGATTCTGGGAAGTAGATATTTATTCTTGATGGTGACTTTATTCAACTGATGGTAATCGATGCACATTCTAAGAGAATCATCATCTTTCACAGAAAAAGGACTAAAGTGCCCCATGGGGAAACACTGGGCCTAATGAATCCCTTATCTAAGAGATCTTTCAACTTTTTTTTTAATTCGTTAAGTTTTGCTAGAGCCATTTGGTATGGTGGAATAGAGATAGGCTAAGTATCTAGAACAAGGTTTATTCCAAAATGAATTTCCCTTTTGGGAGGAACTCCGAGAAGGTCTTTAGGAAACACATCAGGAAATTTCCTTACTACAAATGCTTACTCAAGATTAAGAGCTTTGAAACTAGAGTCCTTGACTTGAACAAGATGGTAAATACACCTCTTGGATATTATTTTCCTTGCTCTAAGGTATGATACAAGCTGACCCCTAAGTGTTGTAGTACTACCCCTTCATTCAAGGACTGGTTCATTTGGAAACTGAAAATGAACGATTCTGTTTCTATAATCAACTGAAGCACAGCATGAATAGAGCTAATACATGTCAAGAATGACATCAAAATCCATTATCTCTAGTTCTACAAGGTCTGCTGATGTAACTTTCTAAGACATTGTAAACGGCTAGTTACTGTATACCCATTAGGCTATGATAGACTTACCCACTGGGCAGATACTGAGAAAGGACCTATTAAGGTTTTTTGACTGGTTCCAAAGTTGACAGGTATATAAAGGGTTATAAAATAAAGAGAAGCTCCGGGATATAGCAAAGCATAAATATGTAAATGAAAGACTTGTAACACACCGGTAACCATATTGGCCGAAATTTCTTATTCCTATCGGGACTAAAGTGCAGAAATCCTATTCGAACACTGACTGGCGATATCACTAGAAGTGGTGCCCTGCTGAGTTGGGTGACCTGCTGGTGCTGATGACAAATAAGACTGGCCCTGACGCCGTACATCCCTACCATTCTAAGCCACCACTCGACACTCCCTAATCCTATGGCCTAGCTTACCATACCTAAAATATATATCACTGTCAACTCTATATTCTCCCTAATAGTTTTTACCATAGTTCTAGTAAAGAGGATTTCTACAACCACTTTTTATGTTGCCTTGGTACTTAAAGCCTA
Organism: Capsicum annuum; assembly: GCF_002878395.1. NCBI lineage: Eukaryota > Viridiplantae > Streptophyta > Magnoliopsida > Solanales > Solanaceae > Capsicum > Capsicum annuum. The sequence goes on along the minus strand of NC_061116.1, from coordinate 115,636,815 downwards.
GTGTCTTATCCTGATTATAACTTTTGAACTTGGGCCCCAGTGCACTAGCCGAAGATGGAGCTAGGACTGAATATTTCTGACTAAATTAAGGATGTTTACAACCCTCTAACCTTGGTTGAGTAAAATTAAAGCTACATATTCTAGACCTTTTGTTCTCTCTCTCTCTGTTCTTAGCCTTCTTTTCTTTAATTTACTGAGCATGGACAATTAACCTCGACAAGTCCATTATTTTAATCAATATTGTGGTCCTACACTCCTTAATCACACTATTAGATACCCCAAACATAAACCTGTACATCCTAGACCTATTATCAGCCACTTCATGAGGAGCATACCTGGCTATCTAAGTAAACTTAAAAGAATACTCTTTCACGCTCATGTTGCCCTATTTCAAATTAATAAACTCTAAAACCTTAGCATTCCTTATCTCCAAAGGGAAAAATCTATCTAACAAGGTTGTAGCAAACTCCTCTCATTCTATAGGCCTTAAATCAGTACCCTTATCTCTTTTCCACTACTTAAACCAGGTGTGAGCTATATCCTACAACTAGTAAGTAGCCAATTCAGCACTTTTACTAGAAGTCAAACCCATAATGTATGTTACTTTCTGAATCGTGCCAAATAATTCCTATGTATCCTCATCAGACTTGGATCCCAAAAATAAAAGAGGATTTAATTGGTTTAAGTCTCGAATCCTAGTTGCGGCAGTATTTGCCACTGGGTTGGCTGAAATAGCAGCTGGCTGATTGTTCTGAGTTGATACAAAGTGAACTAGATTAGTGAATGAAGCCTTGAACTCGTCATATAAAATGGTCTCATTTAGGGGATCTTCGTAAATAGGAAGAGGTGCTGCTGGTTTCTATTTCTTCTTTCGTTAGTCTTTCTAGGAGGCATGTTCTACAAATGGGAGGAAGATTGAATTAGATAGGGAGTTTAACTCAATGTCATGCTTATTTTCATGACATGAATTTTGAAAGAAGGGAACTTCTCATAAAACATCTTGTAGCCTCTTGTGCATAAGTGTGGTGTACTTCTCACACATGCACAAATCTCTACTCAATACAGATTTCAGACTCCCTAGGAAACTGTAAAACCGTAGTCTCTGATACGAAGTTTATAATTCCTCAATAGTACATCCTAGATTCCACACGGTGCTACAACCCTGAAGGACTATAAGATAACCCATGAGTTGGTACCTGTTGTTAACATTAAATAAAATAACAAAGACATGTGCAGAACATAATTAAAAATGCCATAAGGTTTTAAAAACTAAAAATCAATACTAAATCATAGTTTTATATTGTCTGAAACATACTGTCAATGCTAATAAAACAACTAATTAAAATGACAGAAAACTGACTATCTATTTGTACTAGTCTGAAAGCCTCTAATTTGACTGACTGTGCAGTTGATTGGACAAGCCCCCAACTAACTCTGACTGACTAAATAAATGAACTAATGGCATAACTGAATATGAGATAACTCTTCTTAAAGGCTGAGGACTCACCACTGCTGCTGATGATTATGTACTGAAAGGTCTAAGTATAGTTAGGAGCCTTAGCATCCGAACCTATGATATAAGATATCATAATGCAAGAAATGAGTATGTGATTAGTACTTTGTATGTACTGGTACATTATATGAGGTAGGCCAAAATGCATGGGTTCGTATACATAAAGTGATAACTAACTTAATGTATAGCATAAGATAATGAGTAAGAATGCATGAAAATTGGAAAGACTGAGAATGCATGACCAAGCATAAAAAAAATATGAAATAATCTTTAAACTAAAATGCAGGAATACTAGTAACTGGATATCTGATATCTTAATGCTATGGTCAAGCAAACCTAAAACTGATACTAGACTGAGACTATAGGAGCTATCATCTAATCAACATTCCTCAAATAAGCTAAATGGGGTCCAACCTTTAACCCCAATTGGTAGGTTGTCAGTGTTGTTCCATGGGTACTAACAATGGCTATGTGGATCCACTAACTGATGTCTCGAAGGACCAAGGTGTCAAGCCTAAACTGACAGGCGACCCCTGATAGGTAGTCTAGCCTAAACTGAGGGGTGAATCTTCATATCCTACACTGGCTACTTAGTTCTAGAATATAGGAACTACTACTAACAACTCTACCTAAGTGATGGAGAATTCATCATCCCTGGATTAACTCGGTGCTAAATCATACTCCCAACTTAAAGACACTGAATACTGGCCTAAACTAAATTTAGCTGTTTATGGTGACTGACTGAACTAAAAATGCTCATAAATATCCTGAACCATTTTGTAGATGCTGTAGATTAGGTAAGAATTTAGATTTTAGGTATTCAAAACCCCCAGGACTCGATAGAAATAACAACAAGACCGTACTAACACCCTAAAAACATGATAAATAGTCATTATTCGAAACTCATTCCTTTGGACATTTCATCAAACACTTGTAATTCATGGTTTATACATGGGCATAGTTTTAAACATGTAGTAATATCATGATTTTGATACTAAATCATAATTTAAGGTACAAACCAACAAGTAAGCATCATCCAAACATGTAGGGTTTAACTTCAACAATAAATTATGTGTAAACATAATATAAAAATCGATATTCATGGTAATTCATGGTTAAAATTCATGATAACATGTAAAAATCATATCTTTAAACTTGAAATTTTTTTTGGGACTCCATGGGTGAAAAGCTCCCATGGATGAACATCTAACATATCTCTAAGGATTAAATTCTGAAAAATATCACAAGCTTGAATGTTCTTGTCTTAGAAGACACAAATTCTTGATCTTTCAAGGATGGAAAGAAGGTTTAGCTTGATGAACAATAAGAGAGTTTAAGTTTTATAAAATTGGGGAATGTAGGTAAATTATGCCCTTTCAGCAGTTTAATCTTGTGTTTTTACGATTCGGAGCGATGGAAAAAGACCAGACTGCCCCTAAGAAATTAAAATTTGTAATTAGAACCCAAATTTGACCATCACCGAAATTCACCAAGGCTACCACCACTATAACCACCGCGATGCGCCATAATCACAGTGACTTACTGTTTTGGAAATCCAAATGTGGTTAAAAATTCATTCAAAAAGTCCAAAACATACCCTAGACATGCTACTTATACCACTGAACATGAATTAAATTAAAATTTTACGTCTCAAGGTCGAGAAGGTCACTTTAAAAATTATCAAAGTTGAGAGGCCAAAAATAAGACTAAGTCCCTAACACAGCCAAATTTTTAGGTTCTCACCCTCTTATACTTGCACTATTAGCTGGACTTAACTTAGAAAAGTAGGGGGTATTACAATAAAGCTAATGACTCTTTAAATTATCTCAATTATAGGTATTCTAGCTATACAAGAAGTTCTGATGAAAAAGAGTAACATCGAGCTAAAATGGAATAGCCAAGAAAATTCTCAAAACATGTCCTCAGGTACAACTAAAATGGCCTAAGGTATGCTTTAGCACCCATTCAAAGTTCAGGTCAAGGTCACTTTGACTGATTTAGTGGTCAGTCTAAGTTAATCATGGGCTCTTCAGCGCCGAAATGACCACTTTAACAGTTTTACCGGTCAAACTCATGGTCCACTTTATCAACCAATTTAATGATTTTAGCAGCCAATTTGACCGTCTTAGCGGTCATTAATTATGAAAAAAGTATAAAATTTTATATTTTTGGATCCTAATTCATCAAATACTCCAGCCCAAGATATTCCAACATTATTTGGCATAATTTATAACCTTGGAGGTTAGGGTTCTTTATCCTTTCATCTTTTCCTCGATTTGTTTAGACTATTTGGGTGTATTTTTACTTTGATAATTGAGTATTTTTAGCTAGAGATTATGTAATACTTGGGTATTTTGTTTAGGTTTTAATTCTATCTTATGTTTTTGTATTGACTAGTGATTTGAAAATGAATTTTGTTTATATAAATCAATATTGTATTCTATCATTCCTACTCTAGTTTTATTGAAAGAGAAGATTGGAATGGGTTTTTATTATCTACCTCAATATATTCTTGAAAGAGCTAATTGAACTTGGAAAAGATTAATTTAGCATGATTTGGATCATATGACCTATCTTATGGAAGTTGTTGCTAGAAAGAGCCAAATCCTAGCGTAGCCTAAAGTTGGTTTTGTGATAAGCCTTGTTTGAAAGGAAAGTGAGGGATAAATCTGTAATGGTAGAGAGACATTAGTGGGTGATTTCAAATTCAAGTATAATTTACTAGATCTGTGATTATGTTGGGAGTATTTAATTGAATATGATATCTCATTGATATGCTTGATTCCTCGTATCATATTCCTTGCTTTCTGTCATTGAGATAGTCATTGATCACTTGTTCATAATTTAAATCTATTTTATCCGTGCTCTACTTTTATTAATAAAATCTCTCAAAATCTTGTATATTAGGTTTGAATTTAGCGAATTACTTTTAGTTTGAACTTACTCGATCACCACTCACATTATTTCTTGTTAATTCAACTCCGACTTCTTATTAAATAAAATATATTGACAACATCCACTACAACTATACAATAGTGTAATCTGAGCATTATCACCTATATCGAAGAGTGCAACAGGTGTTCTCATGGTCTTTATTTTTGGGTCATGAAACTCTGGTACCACAACTCAATGGTTAATTATAATTATTCAATCTCAACAAACTACGCTCTAAGAAGATTCACTCTCTTCTTATTAAACACCATAGAATAATGACTTCAACATCAACAACTAGGAGTTATTACAACTCAGTAAATATCCTAATATTTTTGAGTTTTGCTAGAAAATTTCTTCATCTTCTTTGCTTCCTTGGTTCCTACCTTGAAAATAATTTAGGTTCAATGTGTGCAAAATGCCTTTGATTCCTATAATTATTTTTTCTTTTCATATCATTGTCACCTAGGGTCTTGAGATATGGTTTTCTTGTACACTTTAACTATGTAAGAAAGCCTTTTTTTACATGTCTATCATATGTAGTTGTTTTAATTTCAACTAGGACTTTGACTCTCTTGACAATCTTATCTTAATTTCTTTCAGTGTCTACTTTCTTTCATAAAATAATATACGTATTATTTCACATGTCTTATCTATAAATACAACTTACAAACAAACTGTGAACCTAGTTCATACATGAACTTAGTTTTCTTGTGATCAGTAATCAAAACATTACAGGAACACGTTTATTCATATTATTTGTGACAATTGTGCTCTAACATGGATTGATATGAGATTTTTATATGAACCAAGAGATTGATAAAAAGAACTTGAAACAATGATGAACTAACTCTTTGTAAGAACATTATCTTGAAAGGTGTATTTAATGCTTGGGATCTTGCATTCTTATACATCATGTATTACATTTTTAGTTTAATCAAAGTTGCACGCCTTTCTATTATGATATATTATATATATGGAATATACTGGCACGCCTGCATAATATAATATAATATAATATAATATAATATATTATCTATTGAACTCGACTGTACCTCCATTTTGGAACCAAGTCAAGAAATTAAAAAGATTCTTTCATATTTTGATAGAGTCTGGAGCTTTCATAGTTAACATGTCAGCGAAGTTAGATCTTCAGCATAGATATAAGATACTGTTCAGCCGGACATAGTTACGGCCAGATTATGGTAGAAGTTTTGTTTGAATAACTATAATAAATAAAAAGATAGGTACCTGATTTGCCGGGAACCCAACGGAAATAGTAGCAAACAAGTAA